>NW_025534634.1:0-172016 GCF_020615455.1 Coregonus clupeaformis
ATTTTGTGTTGGGCCTTTGTATTCAATACAATGCACAAAAGACTTCTATCTTGTCAGCCTTATCAGCAGGTGGCTAAGGACAACACCCACGCCATAGGTCTCTCAGTTCTTCCAACTCACGAGTTCTTGCTCTGAGGACACACACACACACACCCCCACACACACACACACATACACACACACACACACACACACATACACACACATACACACACACACACACACACACACACACACACACACACACACACACACACACACACATACACACACACACACACACACACAAAAAAATCCCCTTCTCTTAGGCTGAACATCTGAAGACAGAGAACCCGACTCAGAGCCAATGCAACAGTGACACTAGCCTGGAGGTGACCTCGCCCAACTCATCAGGACCAATCAGAAGATCAGAACTGCTAGATTCAACCTACTTCATTTTATTGTATAAAATGTCAGCACACAATGTTTAGGGGCTCTCTCTCAGATATCTCCCCTACGAGATTGACGAACGGGTCCGTGCACGCTATTTACAGATATCTTTACCTCTGAATAAACTGCCTTATATTATACAATTATCCACCTTGTCCGAAAGTCTCTACTTGGTCTCCGTTCTCCAGTAAACTTGTGATCATCAACAAAATTGGTAGCAGAGGATGGTTTTCTAACTCTGAATTCGGTCCATAAAAGTTGATAGAGACAGGAGACAAGTAAGAGACGGATCAGGAAGGACGGGTGACCTGTTCGCAGGAGCAGCCGGGAATCCAGCTCGCCTCAGGAAACTGATCTAAACGGACGTCAATACAAAGGTAAGCAGAACCTGTTAAAACAAAATCTGCATATTGTATTGTAGGATAAACCAAATTAAGATCAGTAGTACTGAGCGTGAGTATGGATTACTGTTAAATTTATAACATATCTATTATGACTCAAAAGGCATATATGTAAAGATATCTGAATTCTTTAGGTTTTTACTGTTGAAATGTGACTCTAGGTGAGGAGTCTAGTTACAGAGGTTGTGGTTCACGAGAGAAGGACCCTTTTATTTTTACTGTTGATATCTGAAATCTTAGGTTTTTACTGTTGAAATGTGACTCTAAGAGAAGAAGTCTAGTTACAGTGGTTCACAAGAAGAAGGACCAACTTTTATTTTCTGTTGAATTGTGGCTTTCTAGTGAGGAGCCTATTTACAGAGGTTTGGTTCACAAGAGATGGACCCTTTATTTGATCCACAAGAGAAGGATCTGGTGACTTGATAAAAAGATTCAGATAGTCGGGTTGAGTTAATTCCGTGAGAATCCAAGTCCAGAAAAGGTTCTCCCGACTAGACGCCAGTTGAATGGTTTAAACGACTGGGAGTCTCCTTGAGGAGAATCAATAAAATAAAATAAAAATACAAGTTCAGATAGTCGGGCAATTGGTTGACTTGGCACTCAACTAGATGTACTGTGAGGAACTCAAACTGAATTCGTGTGTTGATGTTGATATGTAAATGCAAAATGTAAATGTTGAAAATGTTAACCTGAATGTTGTGTAAGATTGGCCGTTTCATGAGACTAACTAGTTGATAACTTTTAAGAGGACCACCGAGTCCTATTTTGCCTGTTATGCAGCCGCTGCGCTAAAAGCTGACTTGTACTTTTTCCCTCTTGTGGTGTTGGTATTTCCTAAATTCCTAAAAATAAATTGATAATTATTTTAGGAGCGCTCGAGTTTGCTAATATATTCTTCCAAAAGGGCGATTCTGATACCTTTGGGAAAATATATAATAACTCGAATACCTGAAAAACAATAATAACTTTTGCAAATAATTCCCCTAAAATTAAATTGATAATTATTTTAGGAGCGCTCAGAGTTTGCTAATATATTCTTCCAAAAAGGGCGATTCTGATACCTTTTGAGAAAATATATAATAACTCGAATACCTGAAAAACAATAATAACTTTTGCTAATAATTCCTAAAATTAAATTGATAATTATTTTGGGAGCGCTTGAGTTTGTTAATATATTGTTCCAAAAGTGGCTTCTGATACCTTTTTGGGAAAATATATAATAATTCGAATAATTGAAAAACAATAATACCTTTTGCAAAATAATTCCTAATAATAAAGTATTGAACATTTTTTGTGTACGAGGGTGGGACATCAGAGATAAGTCTCAGTCAGCGCCAAGAATACATTGCTGGATTCGGCCAGTGACGGGCTAAGTGCACCAAGATAGTCTAAAACTGTATAACCATGGCAACCACTACCGTCCCAAAACTCAAATTTAATGAATATCTAGATCAAAAAATACAGGATAGAGCGGGAGGGAAAGAACAGTATAAGACAGTAAAGAAAGTGTGGGAGGGAGTGAAACTCAAATGGACACAGGCAGGTTACTTTAGCGGGGTGCCCCATCCAAAGGGCAACTCACCTCTATGGAGAAAGAGCTAGGGGAGGCAGTGAAGGAAGGAACAGAAAGTGAAGTGGAAAGGAATAAGTCTCACTTATTCAAGAAGGAAGGGACTAAACACAGAGAGAGAGCAGAGGCTGAGCTAAGGATAGGTACATGGGCAATTGAGGAAACACGACGAGCACACCCATACAAGAAACCAGACATGATGGGTGTGGTGATTGAACCCACAACTGAGACAACACCAATAGTGGGGACACAGTCCATGAGTGACATACCAGCGCCCTCAGCACCACTGTATCCCGACCCTGCATCAGGAAGCGAAGAGCACACCACCCGCATACACACCCACTCCTCCAACTAACCCTTATAACCCATTCCTAAGTCCTGCAGTGGTACAAGCGCCTGTGTTCGTGGTTCAAGGAGGACACCTAGAGGGGAACATGGCACTAAGCGTAGGGCAAGGAGTACTTCACTGTGTGGAAGTCCGAGCCAACAGCGAGCCACAAGGACGAGAGGAGCCACACCCGGCCGGCGGAACCTAACCCAGACCCAGTCCCACAAGAGGGGGTTCCAACCCAGAGTCCCTGGTAATGATGACTCAAAACCAACCATCAGATCTATACAGGAGAGGGGGAGCATCTGGCCTAAGACAAGCAGCTGCACCCAATCAGCCTAAACCCAGACTCTCAGAATGGTTTGTCGAAAGAGAAAGGGGAAGTACCCAATCCATGACAGAAGGGGGTGCAGGGACAATGAGCTTTGGGGGGTCGATAGGGTCTGGCTCATTAAGAAGCTCACGGGGGGTCTCAATCGGGGACCAACCAAGTGAGGATGATGAAGGAGAACAAAGGAAGGAAGAAAAAAACCTATGAGGATGAGTGGGATGCGTGTCAGGGACAGGCGTCACATAACACAACCATAATAGAAGAAGCAGAGAAGGGGAAGACCTGGGCCTTGAAAGGGGTGATGGTGGGGGAAGTTGTTGACTTGCATGAACCCATCAGAAAATCTGCCAGACTTAGGGAAAGGGGATTGAACTCCCAAATGCCACTTAGACCAACAGCAGACCGACAACATGAAGAATACCAACCCTGGAAGATGACTGACCTGACCGCCCTGATGGATCAGATGCCCAGCCTCCATGGTGGAGCGTCTGCTTGGCTGTTGCAACTTCAAACCCTTACATCTGGATTTAGGCTTGCTCTGGCAGACATGAAGGCACTCTTGGCCAGGGCCACAGATCACACCACCATGACGGTACTGACAAGAGAGGCAGGTCTGGAAAAGAGCGAAGGTGTGACGCCACCGGAAGTCTATAGAACTGTGTTGTGGGAAGTTCTGAGGAGGGCATATCCTACCGAACGAAACCATGCAACACTGACCTCTTTACCATCGGCCCAGGGGAACAGCCAGCTGCCTACCTGGACAGGGCCAAAACCACCTGGAGAACGGTCCATGACGAACCATATGATCACTCCGACACCACGTGCAGCATGTGGAAAGAGATGGTGGTAAGCGGGACCCCAAGTGACGTTCGAACCAAACTAAGGGGAACTGTGGGATTAATGGCACTCCCTAGGGCGCAGTTTAACTCCCATGTCCATCATCACATCACCCAATACAACAAAGACAAGGGAGGGGCGGAAACACACGTCCAATCCCTGCAGGTGCAGCTGCTCAAACTACAACTGAAAGAGGCACAGAAGGGAGATAAGCCAAAGAAACAAATGGTGGCTGAAGACCAACCTGACATTTCTCAAATAATTGAAAAAACTGTCTCACAAATGATACAAACACAGCAGCCGCCTCCAACAACACTCCCAACGATCGCAATGGTGCCTCAGCCATACTATCAAGCACCAACTCCACCATATCAGCCACCGGTGGCACCATACCAGACTCAATGGGGACAGCCAAGGACACAAGGTAATGGGGGGCCTGTTACAATTGTCATCAATATGGCCACTCTGTCAGATGGTGTCCATTACCACCTAGTCCGCAATCAACTACACTGGCTGGCAAACAGGGGTAGAGGATATGCCTTCAGATCAAGAGGAGGCCCAAGACCGATGTACCAGCCACATGCTGCCCTACCAGCATATAACCACCCACAACAAGACCCAAACCAACAGCCTAACCAGCAGCCAGCTCCTACCTTCCAGGGCATGTCAGACGAATATCCTCCCTGGCCCTGAAGCTGCCCACCACCACAGAACGGGAATGGGGGTCAGCATTTTCCACTCCACACTGAACCAACTGTCATGTGTGAAGTGGAGGGAGTTACCCACCAATTTTTGGTAGATACAGGATGTACGTACTCTGCCATAAGATCTCGTCAACCACTCTCTTGGAATCAATACAGGTGGTGGGGGTATCAGGAACACCCGAAGCACAAAACAAGACCATACCATTGCTCTTCCAATGGGGCCCTTCCAATTTGAAGCATCAATTCCTATATTGTCCCAACTGTCCAATCAACCTATTAGGAAGGGACCTATTGTGCAAACTGAAATGTTCAATCTACCTTACCGAAAAGGGTGTGGAGGTTTCCATTGATCCCATTACCTCCACACCAGTTCATCCAGTTAGGGTGCTGATGCTACCCATCATCCCAACCCCAGTGCTCTCCCTGACCCAAGAAATATACTGGTTGAAGTGCATCGAATCCGGCCAAGGAACCCCTGAGGTTCAATTCAAGTTCAACCAGCTGAGACAACTCATTTACACATTTCACCCATACAAGACTCCTCAAGCTGAAATCCACTGTACACTTAATGTGACTGACAATGATGTCAACCCATATACCGATGACTGGGATGAAAACATGATGCACCTGACACCAACAATCAGATGTTGTACCATAGTGTGTGGACAAGAAGGAGTGGCTGCTCCGGTTATCCTACCTTCCCATTTGAAATCCTGGTACCTACTGGGCGAAGAATCTGCTCCCCATGTTACACTGGAAGTTGGACACGGTTTTGAGGCAAAAGGAGCCTTGGGCCTATGATCAGAAGAGCATCCAAACTCCAGTGGGAACCCACCCAAACTCCAGGAATAACCAAAGCCACCACTGAGAACATGTGGAGGTTTATGACAGTTGACACAGAGGAACATTGCCTTCCTGAACGTTTGACTCTCCCAAGACACCATGGTAAACCTTACACAGACCACCCCTCATCACAAGCACTGCTTTCCACCGTTGATGAAGGCATATGGACACACACCCCATTTGATGTTGGACAACTACAGGTGGCACCAGTCACCATCACCTTACTCAACCCTGATCAAATTCCTATCTACCGAACACAGTACCGTCTGAAACCTGAACAGACCATGGGGATCAAACCAACCATAGATGGGTTGTTGGGAGCTCGTGTCATATATCGCACTGTGTCTCCATGGAACACACCAATCTTACCAGTCTTGAAAACAGGAGGCGAAACATACCGGATGGTACAAGACTTCCGAGCAGTGAACGACGTCACTGCACCCATTGACCTACCTGTCCCTGACCCTCACATTACACTGAGTAATCTCTCACCAAAACACCAATACTTCACCGTTGTGGATCTGGCTAATGCCTTCTTCAGCATTCCACTGGATGAGGCTTCACAGCCTCTCTTTGCCTTCACATATGAACATCAACAGTATACGTATTCGGTTCTTCCACAGGGTTACAGGTGTTCTCCGGAATCTTCAATCATATCCTAAAGACACACCTGGCCGAATTGAAAATCCCTGAAGGAGTGATACTCATCCAATATGTAGATGACCTTTTGCTGGGGGGCTCCCACATCTGATCTCTGTCTACAAATGACAAAAACCCTACTTGACTTCTTGGCTGTCAAAGGCTACAAGGTCAAAATGAGCAAAGTCCAGTCCTGTCGCAGAACTGTCCTTTTCCTTGGCAGAGAAATCTCAGGAGAAGGTGCTGGTCTCTCGAAATCCCACCGAGATTCCATACTCCATCATCCACGTCCCATCACAGTGTCAGGCATGTTGTCCTTCCTGGGGTTGACAGGGTACAGCCGTACCCACATCCCTGACTACACATCCAGGACTGAACCACTGAGAGAAATAGTGAGAGAAGCAGGACCAAGAAACTTACACTCCTCACTTACCTGGACACCTGAAGCATCAACAGCATTTGCTCTCCTAAAAACCGATCTCTCGGTGGCAGCAGCTCTGACAGCACCCGACTACAAAAACAAATTTCATCTTGATGTTTCTGAAAAGGAGGGGTTCACTTCTTCCATCCTTTTTCAGAAACAAGAGGGGGAGAGAAGAGTACTGATGTATCATTCCTCTAAGTTGGACCATATTGAAGCAGGTCAGACAACATGTTCCAGGTACGTGGCTGCAGTGGCAAAAGCTATTGAAAAAACCGCCCACCTGGTAATGTGCCACAAATTGGAAATCCATACGCACCATGGGGTTGCAGCATATCTGATGAGCAAGGAATTCACGTTCAGCGCTGAAAGAAAGAACAAAATCCAGAATAAATGCACCCAATCACACATTACTTTTGTCAACACCGACAAAAACATGGCAGACGCACTCAATGCAGAAGAAGGGTTGGCACACTCCTGCGAAGAGAGGGCGGCACAGGAACTGAAACTGCGACCAGACTTGGGAAACGAACCCCTTACCAATCCTGATCTATGGTTGTACACCGATGGATGCTGCTATAGAGGAGAAGAAGGGAACATAGCAGCATATGCAGTGGTACAGCAGCTTCCAGACGGGTCACACGTGACCCTGGAATCAGACATCATCCCACAACCTGCCTCAGCCCAACTAGCCGAGATCATTGGTTTGACTCAAGCCCTGGAAAAGGCTGAAGGAAAGACTGTGAACATCTACACTGACTCAGCATATGCTCATGGAGCAGTCCATACAGATGGACCACAATGGGTCAGACGTAACTTCACCACAACAGGAAACCTTCCGATCAAACACAAGGCACAAATGGAGAGACTGATAAAAGCAGTTCTCACTACCTGAGCAGGTGGCCATCATGAAGTGCAAAGGACATCAGCAACTCAAGAACAAAGTCAGCGAGGGAAATGACGCAGCTGACAAAGCAGCCAAGAAAGCTGGGGGCTACACTCCAAGACAGATGGTGCTGCAGACTCAACCAGCTAGAACAGAACTCACAGACCAACACATAAAGGAACTACAATTCACAGCGGGCCCGTATGAGCACTCGGTATGGGGACAGAATGGAGCCACCAAAGGACCTGATGAACTTTGGAGATGCCATGACGGCAGGTTGGTGGCCCCAGCTAATCTCTGTCCCGAGCTGATACGTGAGGCTCATGGGCCCACCCATGAAGGGAAACTCAAAACTTTACAGAAGGTTTCCCATATTTGGTGGCACCCACACATTAAGGACATGACAGACTTGTTTTGTGATGAGTGCAGCATTTGTGGCAGCCACAACCCAAAGAAACCTTTCCAAACACCCATGGGTTCATACCCAGTACCTAATGCATGTTTTCAGGACATTAGCATAGATTACACTGACATGGGGGCTGATAATGTAACTAATGGGAAAAGGTACTTATTGGTAATGGTAGATCGATTCTCCAAATGGGTTGAGGCAATACCAACAGCACGTGAGGATGCCAGGTCGGTCATTAAGTGGCTGCAGACTGAACTCATACCAAGGTATGGGGTTCCAAGACAAATCCGATCCGACAACGGGTCCCATTTCAGTAACCAACACCTGAGACAGGTGGAGGAGAGGTTCGGCATTGTGCACAAGTTTGGGTCTGTGTACCGGCCGCAATCTCAGGGCCTCGTGGAACGTGCCAATCAAACTTTGAAGGCTAAGATAGCCAAGGTATGTGCAGGTTCAAAGTTGACGTGGGTTGAAGCTCTGCCCCTGGCGTTGATGGCCATGAGAGCCTCTCCAGGAGCAGGCACCCATCTCTCTCCACATGAGATTATGACTGGTAGAGTCATGCCTGGTCCACCAAGGAGGGAGGTCATATGCCCGCCCTTGATGTACAACAAATTGTAATGTCTGAATATGTGAGAAAACTAACGGAACTCTCTGCAGCTCTCTCCAAACAGATTCACAAGGTCCAAGAGGGGGAGCTGACGGGAGATCCGGCGCCGCTGAAGGTAAAAGTTGGTGACTGGGTGAGGGTTAAGGTCCACAAGAGAAAGTGGCAAGAACCCAGGTGGACTGGACCGTACGAAGTGAAGGAGGTTACTTCACACTCAGTCCAGGTCAAAGGTAAATTGGGCGCACCTTGGCACCACCTTACACATTGCACACCAGCACCAACTCCTTCCAGAACTTTGACTGAGGTCAGGGCTGACTTGAGCGCCCTAAATTCGGCACCAAATACAGAGGCTCCTAGTCTGTGAGAATGTGGAGGAGACTCTCATTAACAGAGACTGGAGGGCTTCGCCCTGGGAGGAGACATAGACCTCCCTGGGAGAGACTGGGTATCTCTGGTCCCTTGTTTGTTATTTTCATTATAGTCACTGGAGTTTCCATGGGAACTTTCACATGGCTAATACAGCAACCAGCACATCCACATACTAATATCACTAGTCCTAATAATATCACATCTCACGCCACCGTCAGAACAAACACCCATACCTTACAAAACGACATGTTTTAAATAGCGACCAAAACTGTACTACCAACCAAATTAGAAGTACCACCCTATGTATCCCTATAAATACTACCACCACTGTCACCGTCCCTTGGGGAATGTTGGAAAGTACTGGGCAGAATGAAAACAGGAAGTTATGGCAAGTCCAATATCATTGGTACATGACATTGGGGGGTTTGGATAAATGGTCCTGGAAAACCTAGTCGCCGAGACAGGTCCTGATTGGTCAAGTTATTCAACAGGACGGAACGTCTTATTATGGCGAAAGGGACTTACATTGGCCAAAGAACAAAATGGCCTGAAGTTAATTATCCCACCAGGCCAGAGGGGAGGGCTGCCAATATTTCATATTGGCTCCATATATGGACACCGGTCCATATAGTCGAAATAGGGCTCCATTTTATATTTACTATTTTAAATGGAACTTGATTGTTTGTTTTGTATCAACACCCGACCCTTCCACTTCTACAATTAAGGACGATAGAAAAAACATTGTGAAACCCACAGGTAGAGGTAGATGGGGACCAATTACCATGGTTACCACTCCACCTACTTTGGATGATGCAATCTTGACCGCTACAGGTGTCTCCGGCCTTTCTAACAACTGGCTCTTGTTGACTGAGGAAGCGGCAAGGGTGACTCATCAGAGTTGTGTGGTTTGTATGGGGGCACGGCCATTGCTTCGCATTATCCCTGCCGCCATTACGCCAGAATGCTTCCTGTCTGTCATGAAACATGACAACCCTTCCGCCAATTGTACACTATGGGACGTAATTCATCCCTTGGTTACTAAAGTAACTAAGAAACCAATTTTTTCCTATCAGGTGGCTAGAGCTAACTTTACCTGTGTTAATCTCACGAAAGGTCTACCATTGTTGGGTATGGTACCTGTTGGATGGTGTCGATTTATCTATACGCCTAATGCTGAGTTTAAACCTGTTTCCAGGGCTGATGTCTGGTGGTGGTGTGGAGGCGTTCGTCTGTTTGATGGACTGCCTGGAAATGCCACAGGCACCTGTGCACTAGTCTCTCTTTGGCTACCAATTTCTGTGTATCCAACAGGTGTTCAGGAGCTGGTGACCCATGTGTCTGACTTAATTCCTACCAGGACCAGGGCGCTGTGGGCCCTACTCATGGGGACCCAACCTACATTGATGCAATTGGGGTCCCTAGGGGGTACCAGATGAGTATAAATTGATTGACCAAGTAGCCGCAGGTTTTGAATCTTCATTTTGCTGGTGGTGCCACGATTAATAAAAATGTTGACAGAATCAATTATGTCCATTTTAATGTTCAAAAATTAGGCAATTGGACACAACAAGGTTTTGAGGCGGTACATGGCCAGTTGGCTGCGACCTCTCTCATGGCTTTCCAAAATCGTATTGCTGTCGACATGCTCCTGGCTGAAAAAGGAGGAGTATGTGCTATGTTTGGTGAACAATGTTGTACCTTTATTCCCAACAATACAGCCACAGATGGCAGCTTGACTGTCGCCCTGGAAGGGTTACGAACTCTTAATGGCAAAATGAAGAGCCACTCAGGGGTGGATACTTCAATGTGGGACTCTTGGATGGATGCGTTTGGTAAATATAAAACGCTAGTTTCTTCTATACTTGTATCCATCTCTGTTTTTGCTGCAATTCTAGTGCTTTGTGGATGCTGTTGCATTCCATGCATACGGACGCTGACAACCAGGATTATAACCACCGCTATTGATCCGCATCCTGCAGATAACGGTCAGATGTTTCCTTTGCTTGCTATTGACGATGCTGACCAAGGATATCTGGATGATGAATAGCATTTAAGCTTTTGTCACGTCTCTTGTGAGACGTGAAGAGGGGAATGTAAAACTTTATCTTCTGATAAAGTTTTCCCTATTTTGCCAATTGTAGCATTTAAGCTTTTTGTCCGTCTCTTGTGAGACGTGAAGAGGGGGAATGTAAAACTTTATCTTCTGATAAAGTTTTCCCTATTTTGCCAATTGCAGCATTTAAGCTTGGTCACGTCTCTTGTGAGACGTGAAGAGGGGGAATGTAAAACTTTATCTTCTGATAAAGTTTTCCCTATTTTGCCAATTGCACTATTAAGCTTGTGTCACGTCTCTTGTGAGACGTGAAGAGGGGGAATTAAAACTTTATCTTCTGATAAAGTTTTCCCTATTTTGCCAAATTGCAGCATTTAAGCTTTATGTCACGTCTCTTGTGAGACGTGAAGAGGGGGAATCAAAACTTTATCTTCTGATAAAGTTTTCCCTATTTTGCCAATTACACTGTTAGCTTGTGTCACGTCTTAAGTTTTCCTTCTTTACTGTTACTTGGTCACGTCTCTGGGGAGACGTGAAGAGAGGGATTTGTCGTAGTAAATATATAATGTTATAGCTTGGTCTGACTAAAATCTTGTGCATGACCCATTTTGTGTTGGGCCTTTGTATTCAATACAATGCACAAAAGACTTCTATCTTGTCAGCCTTATCAGCAGGTGGCTAAGGACAACACCCACGCCATAGGTCTCTCAGTTCTTCCAACTCACGAGTTCTTGCTCTGAGGACACACACACACACACCCCCACACACACACACACATACACACACACACACACACACACACACACACACATACACACACACACACACACACACACACACACACACACACACACACACACACACACACATACACACACACACACACACACACACAAAAATCCCCTTCTCTTAGGCTGAACATCTGAAGACAGAGAACCCGACTCAGAGCCAATGCAACAGTGACACTAGCCTGGAGGTGACCTCGCCCAACTCATCAGGACCAATCAGAAGATCAGAACTGCTAGATTCAACCTACTTCATTTTATTGTATAAAATGTCAGCACACAATGTTTAGGGGCTCTCTCTCAGATATCTCCCTACGAGATTGACGAACGGGTCCGTGCACGCTATTTACAGATATCTTTACCTCTGAATAAACTGCCTTATATTATACAATTATCCACCTTGTCCGAAAGTCTCTACTTGGTCTCCGTTCTCCAGTAAACTTGTGATCATCAACATTAGCTAAGATGCTTAACATATATCAAGACGTTAGCATGCCGAACTCAAAAACTGAACAAAGTTGGCTTGCACTACCTGGCTAGCTAGCTAGCTAGCTAGCATTACAGTAGCCGGCGAACGTTCCTGCTGACAAGCTAGACCTACCAGGCTATAGTCGTGCTAGCTAGTAGTAGTAGTAAATTAGTACCTCATGCTAGCTAGTAGTTGTAGTAGCTAGGTAGTGGAAGTAAGATAAGGTTAGCCCCTCAACCTGCTACGAGATGAAGCAGCCCGGCCACGGGTACCTGCTGCAGATAAGGTGCGATTTCTACATTACTTTCTGCAGTTAACTTAGCTAGATCTTCTGTCTGGCTGGTGCCTATTGACTGAGTAGGCTAATAATGAACTGCAGTTACTGTAAATGGTTACATATCTGACCCTTTGCATAGCTATTTCTTATCCATTCAATACGACTATCCAGTTAAGCTACAGTCAACGCTGATATAGTGTGTGAGTGTGGGGAGGGGGTTAGAATGTGCCCGCAGGAGAAGGGGACGGTATGTCATCTGAGCAGATCATGAACTTCATCCAGTTACAGTAAGTTAAAATCAGCCTTTTTATCGGTGTGGGTATAATTGACAAACCTAGTTTCCTGCTGACTGAAAGGCAGATGTAGAAAAGGCCTAATGGTGAGGATACTACATTAATTGCTATGACAATTGGCCTACTTTTTTGAATGTATACCTACCACCTTTCAGGGGGGGGGGGCTGAAGAACAATGATACAGAGAAAGTCTGATATTACTTGATTATGGATCTCTCTCTCTCTCTCTCTCTCTCTCTCTCTCTCTCTCTCTCTCTCATATTAGGGGAAGTTGCTTTGCTGTTGGCACCAATCCCACGGTGCCAGAAAACATCAACGACTATCCCCCTCATCCTAAATTTTGCTAACTCTTGTTCAACTGCTCTCTGATTAAATCGGTTTGATTAAATTGGTTTAATTAAATGTTTACATTTGCTTCAAGTGTGCTTTGTATTGAGTTCCACATTTCAAAAAGGGTAACTTGAAGCATAAAGGCCATTTTCCAGTTGGGTTTGGTTCAGTGAAACACACCAGTCCTAATTTCAACAATGGGTACCAATGAGGTATGTCTGGTATTTTGTTGTAGTAAATCTCACTCATTTGTGACCCTGGTCTGGAAACTCTGTCATATTTTTAGAGCTATTTTCAACTTCTGTATCCAGAATGTTCTGGCTGCTCCCGTTGGATATAGTAATTACAAAAATGAACAAAGCTGAAAGTAGGGCTTAGGTATAACATCTCTCGTATGGTGTTTGTCATTAGAATGTTGGTGAGCACTATGGTGGCCCAAAGGTTCCATGGCCACAATAAAGCTAGATTATGAATCAGAATGTCATGGGAATTTTCTACCACAATTAATTTCACCAGGATAACTGAGGACCTACCGCCACGATGCCTCTGGATCTGCAGAAAGATACAGAGAAGATATTGGCTCAACACTCACCAGCCTATCGGTGTTGGCAACTCAATAGCATTGGAAATGAAGCCCTTCAAGTACTGCGCAAAATGTCAATATAAATGAAATGCCCTTAATTTGCATTGTGAATGTTGCTTTGATGGTTGTGATCAACAGTAGGAATGTAAGAGTGGTCATGAAATGAAATACAGCAGCAGTATTTTTATGATCCAGCAGATGGCAGTAATTCACCTTCAATAACTGAACAGCCCAATGAGTAGGTGCAGGAGGTTTAGGTTTGAGATCCAAAGGCCTTGTAATTCACACAATATGTGCCTATAATCCAGGGTTTCCCAAACTCTGTCCTGGGGACCCCAAGGGGTGCACGTTTTGGTTTTTGCCCTAGCACTAATCATCAAGCTTTTTATAATGAATCAGCTGTTTAGTGTTAGGGCATAAACCAAAACGTGAACCCCTTGGGGTCCCCAGGACAGAGTTTGGGAAACCCTGTAATCCATATCGACCAGCATGAAGTCATTAAACCCACATTTCTGAAACGTTTGACCTGCTGTGCTCCGTTCCCTAAACTATCAACCTAAAGTGCAACACGTCCTCCTGTTTTGTAAAAAGAAGTATAAACACTGCGCAGTTTACAAGCTACATGTAAAATATACCACCAAAATTGGATGACCTTCCCTTAGATATAAATCAACACAAGAAAAACACTATAGATCTGGAGAAAGTGACTGTCAAATATGAGAGAGAGGTCTATCTCTAAACCTGCGCTGGAAACACATGATGTTCGTTAATAATAATAATAATAATAATAATATATTATTAATCATAACAGATAATGGCATTGCACCATTCTACACACTACTGTATCTACGAGTGATATCAATGCTTTGACAATACATATTGATATGGCCTAAAGAGGTGACAGAATTTTTAAAATGGCAAAAAGGATAGGCCTACCAATTGTTAGCTTTATATTTTGAAATAAATAAAAAGTCCAGTATAAATAATAATAAATAAAATCCAGATAATTTAAAGCGTAGTATAACAATGCTTAATGCTAAAAACATTATTTCATTTTTTTTTCATTTTCACATTCTCTAAAACAAAAGACGTGACTGATGCATATGGTGATATGTTGATTTGTCTCTATGACATTCTGAAGCTGAGCCTTCAATATTCGAGGAGACAAAAAAAAAAAAAAGATTGACTTTGCTATTCTGTCCCTGTTCATTTAGCTTTTCACTTTCTGAAAAGAGAGATGTTTAAAAGACAGGCAGATTTTAGGAAAGCACTTCTGTTGTTGCGTTAAGCAGTTGAAGCTTAACTTTTTCTGTTTCGGTCAAGCCTCTGTCTCTGTCCACTCTTCCCTGAAACTTATATTTTCAGGATCCGCCTTCCTTTTGAGACTTATTCAGAACAATATTTTCTCTTCATTGCAACACACAAAGAAATATAAAAAAAAAACTAATTTAAAAAAGAGATATTGGTGATTTTATCATTGTAATCACATTGAACTGATTATATAGTCTACTAACCAAAGGTGTTAAAATTGTGTTTAATTTGTAGCATAGGGCTATGAATTGGGCTGCTATTATGTTCAGTCTACTATTCTAGTTTAGCGGGGATAGGAGGGGGCTGGCAGAACATCCAGAGCCAGGCCTGTTAGGCAGATACAGTCGTGGTCAAACGTTTTGAGAATGACACAAATACTAATTTTTCACAAAGTCTGCTGCCTCAGTTTTGATGATGGCAATTTGCATATACTCCAGAATGTCATGAGGAGTGATCAGATGAATTTCAATTCATTGCAAAGTCCCTCTTTGCCATGAAAATGAACTTAATCCCCAGAAAACATTTCCACTGCATTTCAGCCCTGCCACAAAAGGACCAGCTGCCATCATGTCAGTGATTCTCTCGTTAACACAGGTGAGAGTGTTGACGAGGACAAGGCTGGAGATCACTCTGTCATGCTGATTGAGTTAGACTAACAGACTGGAAGCTTTAAAATGAGGGTGGTGCTTGAAATCATTGTTCTTCCTCTGTTAACCATGGTTACCTGCAAGGAAACACGTGCCGTCATCATTGCTTTGCACAAAAAGGGCTTCACAGGCAAGGATATTGCTGCTAGTAAGATTGCACCTAAATCAACCATTTATCGGATCATCAAGAACTTCAAGGAGAGAGGTTCAATTGTTGTGAAGAAGGCGTCAGGGTGCCCAAGAAAGTTCAGCAAGCGCCAGGACTGTCTCCTAAAGTTGATTCAGCTGCGGGATCAACTTCATCGGGGCACCACCAGTGCAGAGCTTGCTCAGGAATGGCAGCAGGCAGGTGTGAGTGCATCTGCACGCACAGTGAGGCGGAGACTTTTGGAGGATGGCCTGGTGTCAAGAAGGGCAGCAAAGAAGCCACTTCTCTCCAGGAAAAACATCAGGGACAGACTGATATTCTGCAAAAGGTACAGGGATTGGACTGCTGAGGACTGGGGTAAAGTCATTTTCTCAGTGAATCCCCTTTCCGATTGTTTGGGGCATCCGGAAAACACCTTGTCCGGAGAAGACAAGGTGAGCGCTACCATCAGTCCTGTGTCATGCCAACAGAATAGCATCCTGAGACCATTCATGTGTAGGGTTGCTTCTCAGCCAAGGGAGTGGGCTCACTCACAATTTTGCCTAAGAACACAGCCATGAATAAAGAATGGTACCAACACATCCTCCGAGAGCAACTTCTCCCAACCATCCAAGAACAGTTTGGTGACGACCAATGCCTTTTCCAGAATGATGGAGCACCTTGCCATAAGGCAAAAGTGATAACTAAGTGGCTCGGGGAACAAAACATCAACATTTTGGGTCCATGGCCAGGAAACTCCCCAGACCTTAATCCCATTGAGAACTTGTGGTCGATCCTCAAGAGGCGGGTGGACAAACAAAAACCCACAAATTCGGACAAACTCCAAGCATTGATTATGCAAGAATGGGCTGCCATCAGTCAGGATGTGGCCCAGAAGTTAATTGACAGCATGCCAGGGCGGATTGCAGAGGTCTTGAAAAAGAAGGGTCAACACTGCAAATATTGACTCTGCATAAACTTAATGTAATTGTCAATAAAAGCCTTTGACACTTATGGAATGCTTGTAATTATACTTCAGTATACCATAGTAACATCTGACAAAAATATCTCATAACACTGAAGCAGCGAACTTTGTGAAGACCAATACTTATATATATCTAAATACCAATATATATCTAGGTAGCTTTATAGCTTCCTTGCAAAAAACTAGCCTAGTGTTCATGGCACATAAATATGACTGCTACTAGCATAGTATTCTGTACAAGACAAGGCCAAATGCATAAATAAGACAAATTAGTTATTAAAATATATATATATATATAATATGGAACAGTAAATTAAAATGTTCAATACGTCTTTAGTTTTTGGATCAAGGTAGCTAGCTGACAGCAAAGGTGTCAGCTCGAGATGAGGTGCAGTAGCTTGCAGGGATTTGTAGTTTTGCATGATGTCTACTTTGATGCTAATTAGCATTTTTGAATCTGAGAGTAAATAGAGCTGAATATATTGATACAAATCACCTTGTCTGAGAGAGATTTACATGGTTATCAAAACGCCACGCCAGGGTAAGCCTACACGAAACACAGCCCTTATTTGAAGTGTTTCTAAAAATCCACAATGGATAAAATTATGGTGGGGAAATGATTGGAACAATTTCCATGTTTGACTGCTAGGTTGGGGGTGTTATGACACGTCCCTGGGGCGCCACCTACTGTATTGGCTGTGTATCAGCCTACTACAGTGGGGAGAACAAGTATTTGATACACTGCCGATTTTGCAGGTTTTCCTACTTACAAAGCATGTAGAGGTCTGTAATTTTTATCATAGGTACACTTCAACTGTGAGAGACGGAATCTAAAACAAAAATCCAGAAAATCACATTGTATGATTTTTAAGTAATTCATTTGCATTTTATTTTAGATTCCTTCTCTCACAGTTGAAGTGTACCTATGATAAAAATTACAGACCTCTACATGCTTTGTAAGTAGGAAAACCTGCAAAATCGGCAGTGTATCAAATACTTGTTCTCCCCACTGTATATTTACGCTTCGTGAAAAAATGTCACTACCGACTTAACCTGCACCCATTAAAGCCTCACTACTATTGAAGTAGCACCCGTCACTGCAGACTATCTTTGAATTTTTTATTTTTTTTGAGAGGCCAAGAAAATAGTGTCAGACTCCACCCAGAGTTTCAGCTTCCCCCGTCAGGCAGATGCAACAGGGTTCCTGATACAAGCGCTCCTTCATCCCCGTCAGTCAAACTCCTAAACAGCAGTATGTAGGGGACACCATGTGCAATGTGATATAGACTGAACAAAAAAATATATAAAAAACACACCATGCAACCATTTTCAAATATTTTACTGAGTTAGTTCATTTCAAGGAAGTCAGTCACTTAAAATAAATTAATTAGGCCCTAATCTATGGATTTCAAATTACTGGGAATACAGATATGCATCTATTGGTCACAAACTTGCTGCTCCAGTTTCAACTGTGCTACCTTGTCCCGGACCTGCTGTTTTCGTCTCTCTCGAGCTCGCTCTTCCGACCTCTCTCCCGACCTCTCTTCCGACCTCTCTCCCGACCTCTCTCCCGACCTCAATGCTCGGCTATGAAAAGCCAACTGACATTTACTCCTGAGGTGCTGACCTGTTGCACCCTCCACAACCACTGATTATTATTTGACCCTGCTTGTCATCTATGAACGTTTGAACATCTTGAAGAACGATCTGGCCTTAATGGCCATGTACTTTTATGATCTTCATCCAGCACAGCCAGAAGAACTGGCCACACCTCAGAGCCTGGTTCCTCTCTAGGTTTCTTCCTAAGTTCCTTCCTTTATAGGGAGTTTTTCCTAGCCACTGTGCTTCTACATCTGCATTGCTTGCTGTTTGGGGTTTTTAGGCTGGGTTTCTGTATAAGCACGTTGAAATCAAATCAAATTTTATTGGTCACAGACATATTTAGCAGATGTTATTGCAGGTGTAGCGAAATGCTTGTGTTCCTAGCTCCAACAGTGCAGTAGTATCTAACAATTCACAACAATACACACACATCTAAAAGTAAAAGAATTAAGAAATATATAAATATTAGGGCGAGCAATGTTGGAGTGGCATAGACTAAAATACAGTAGATTAGAATACAGTATATACATATGAAATGAGTAGTGCAGTATGTAAACATTATTAAAGTGACTAGTGTTCCATTATTAAAGTGACCAGTGATTCCATGTCTATGTATATAGGGCAGCAGCCTCTAAGGTGCAGGGTTGAGTAACCGGGTGGTAGCCGGCTAATGATGGCTATTTAACAGTCTGATGGCCTTGAGATAGAAGCTGTTTTTCCAGTCTCTCTGTCCCAGCTTTGATGCACCTGTACTGACCTCGCCTTCTAGATGACAGCGGGGTGAACAGACCCGTGGTTCAGGTGGTTGATGTCCTTGATTATGTTTTTGGCCTTCCTGTGACATCAGGTGCTGTAGGTGTCCTGGAGGGCAGATAGTGTGCCCCCGGTGATGCGTTGGGCAGACCGCACCACCCTCTGGAGAGCCCTGCGGTTGCGGGCGGTGCAATTGCCGTACCAGGCACTGATACAGCCCGACAGGATGCTCTCAATGGTGCATCTGTAAAAGTTTGTGAGGGTTTTAGGTGCCAAGCCGGATTTCTTCAGCCTCCTGGCCACGCAGTCGTGGGTGAACAGGGCGTACAGCAGGGGGCTGAGCATGCACCCTTGTGGGGCCCCTGTGTTGAGGATCAGCGAAGTGGAGGTGTTGTTTCCTACCTTCACCACCTGGGGGCGGTCCGCCAGGAAGTCTAGGACACAGTTGCACAGGGAAGGGTTCAGACCCAGGGCCCCGAGCTTAATGATGAGCTTGGAGGGTACTATGGTGTTGAAGGCTGAGATATAGTCAATGAACAGCATTCTGACGTAGGTATTCCTCTTGTCCAGATGGGATAGGGCAGTGTGCAGTGCAATGGCTATTGCATCGTCTGTGGAACTATTGGGGCGGTAAGCAAATTGAAATGGTCTAGGGTGTCAGGGAAGGTAGAGGGTATATGATCCTTAATTAGCCTCTCAAAGCACTTCATGATGACAGAGGTGAGTGCTACGGGGCGATAGTCATTTAGTTCAGTTACCTTTGCTTTCTTGGGTACAGGAACAATGGTGGACATCTTGAAGCAAGGTGGGACAGCAGACTGGGATAGGGAGAGATTGAATATGTCCGTAAACACTCCAGTCAGCTGGTCTGCACATGCTCTGAGGACGCGGCTAGGGATGTCGGCTGGGCCGGCATCCTTGCGTGGGTTAACACGCTTAAACGTATTCCTCACGTCGGCCACGGAGAGCGAGAGTCCACAGTCCTTGGGAGCGGGCCGCGTCGATGGCACGGTGTTATCCTCAAAGCGGGCGAAGGTGTTTAGCTTGTCTGGGAGCAAGACGTCGGTGTCCACGAAGTGGCTGGTTTTCCCTTTGTAATCCGTGATTGTCTGTAGACCCTGCCACATACGTCGCGTGTCTGAGCCATTGAATTGTGACTCCACTTTTGTCGCTGTACTGACGTTTTGCCTGCAATTGCCTTAAAATATTCGACCATATTCCCAGTCACCTTGCCATGGTTAAATGCGGTGGTTCGTGCTTTCAGTTTTGCTCGAATGCTGCCATCTGTCCACGGTTTGATTTGATTGAGATAACAAACTAAAAGAAGGGCCGTGGATCAGAAAACCAGTCAGTATCTGGTGTGACCACCATTTGCCTCATGCAGCGCGACACATCTCCTTCACATAGAGTTGATCAGGCTGTTGACTGTGGCCTGTGGAATGTTGTCCCACTCCTCTTCCATGGCTGTGCCAAGTTGCTGGATATTGGCGGGAACTGGAACATGCTGTAGTATACGTCGATCCAGAGCATTCCAAACATGCTCAATGGGTGACATGTCTGGTGAGTATGCAGGCCATGGAAGAACTGGGACATTTTCAGCTTCCACGAATTGTGTACAGATCCTTGCGACAGGGGGCCATGCATTATCATGCTGAAACATGAGGTGATGGTGGCAGATGAATGGCACAACAATAGACCTCAGGATCTCGTCACGGTATCTCTGTGTATTCAAATTTCCAACGATAAAATGCAATTGTGTTTGTTGTTCGTAGCTTATGCCTGCCCATACCCTAACCCCACCGCCACCATGGGGCACTCTGTTCACAACGTTGACATCAGCAAACCGCTACCCCACACGACGCCATATACACAGGTCTGCAATCTTCCCGGTACAGTTGAAACCGGGATTCATCCGTGAAGAGCACACTTATCCAGCGTGCCAGTGGCCATCGAAGGTGAGCGTTTTGCCCACTGAAGTTGGTTACGATGCCGAACTGCAGTCAGATCATGACCCTGGTGAGGACGACGAGCACGCAGGTAACTGCCACTTGAGTAAATGATGAGGGATACAATATTGAAAGCATAGTGTGCTTCTACACAGGAAGTTGCAGACGCTTGTAGAATCTATGCCAAGGCGCATTGAAGCTTTTCTGGCAGCACGTGGTGGCCCAACGCCCAATTAAGACACTATGTTGGCGTTTCCTTTATTTTGCCAGTTACCTGTAGCAGCAGGCTACACGGAGAATGGAACAGCTGTGTAGGGGAAACAGCTCGAGTCGCGCAAAAGCGAATGTAACGTTGCGAATAAAGTTTTGAATGAGACAATTGTGTGTACAACATCTAAAGACCGGCATCTAAGGTTTCTAAAACCAGGGTTGGAGACCGCTGGTTTAGGGGTTAGTTAGGGTTTAGGTTAGGGACGTCCCAAGGATCCCAGATAGCACTAACTTTGGTGAATCACTACCACATGCATGTCATCTCTCTCTTTGCATAATCCTAGCTTCTTTCCTTTCCCTTCCTACTATCCTTTCCTAGCTCCTAGCTCCCTTTCCTTAATTTCCTCCCCTCCCTAGCTTTCCTAGCTCCTTTTCCTGTCATCATTTTTAGCTTCCTTTCTTTTATCCCTTTACTTCCTTTCCTCCCTCATATCCTTTCCTAACTCATTTTCCTTTCCTCCTATCCTAGTTTCCTTTCCTTCTTCACTTTCTATCTTTTCTCTTCTCCTTCCCTTGCCAAGATCTCAATTCAAGATTGGCTTTAAAAATATATATATACAAATAAAGATCGTGTTGAGGCAGAGATTAAAGTCAATCATAGGAATGTGGGCTTATGGATAATATAATAATCACAAATACATAGTTATCATCACACAAACAGTAGTTGTAAAGGTTTGTTTGAAACAGAATGAATATCTGACCGCGTCTTCTATGAGCACTTCCGGTAAAAATCACTCTCTCCCGATTGGTCGAATTTAAAAATGAGACCGCGACAGTTCTGGATGACAACTGAAGAAGGAATTTCGTTGCGATACATTTTGGGGGAATCATTTCTGTCAGGTAAGTAGAAAAAACAACAACCTCATATTAATTTAAAAAAAGCTATTTTTCAATGATTCGATAGGGTAAGTTAGTGGTATGCATGTCTCTTCATTATGTTACGAAAAGACGAACGTTACCTAGTTAAGTTAGCTGTGTTGCCGTCGTCGGAATATTGGTTTAGCTAACCAGCTAGCTGTAAGTGCAGTTACCAATGTGTTTGTTTCGTTAGAAAAGCCAACAACATATTCTACTCCGCTTGCTTAGTGCTGTGATCTGCTTACGTTGAATGTCGAAGGTGCTTTGTTTGTTAGCTAGTTGCGAATGTGGAAGGTGCGTTGCTAGCTAACTATAGCCAGTGCCTTGCTGAACACTTGTCTCTTTCTCCCACCACATTATTTGACACAGGATGATGGAATCATGTTTTCACAACAAATTGGAAAGCGTGGAGAGGGAAATGAACGTCGACGACCTGAGGAAAGACCTTTCCTCGGAGTTTCACTCACAGGAGTCATACGTAGAAGAGAGTGAGCACTTGCAGGTGTACCTCCGCATTCGACCATTCACATCAACTGAGAGTGAAAATGGCGAATCACAGGTATTTTAACTCGACACACGGCTCTGGCTTGAAATCCAGTTTTTCACAAGAAGCGTTTAGATACCCATTACCTCACCACCATGCACACACTTCAGGTAACAAGAGCATTGGATACATGGGCCTAATAACTGTTGACCAAAGTTTAAATTTCCCATTGACTGTGACTCGCTGTCTTTTCCCTGTAAACATTCAAGGACTGCGTTTCCATCGAGCCCCCAGACACGGTCCTCCTCAAGGCTCCAAGGACTTCCCTCTCAGCGAGGCTCAGTGACAAATCAGCCCCTCAGACAGCTCAACGGTTCCAGTTCTCACAGGTCCGTCAGCAGGGCCCGTCAGTGCCAATCAGGGACTGTAGCTGAACATTTGCCAGCCTGCTAAAACTAGCATATTTACAGTATTGCCGATTTTTTTATGTACACTGTCCCTGTAAAACTAATTTTAACAAGGTAGAACAAAAACACACGAGAAAATAAATAACCACACTGTTATTTTCTTTTTGTCCTCAGGTCTTTGGGCCAGAAACCTCTCAGAGGGAGATGTTTGACGGCACAGTGAGAAGTCTGGTCAAGGAGGTTTTGGAAGGTGGAAATTCTCTGGTTTTCACATATGGAGTCACAAATGCGGGGAAGACGTTCACATTTCTAGGTTTGATTCGTTGTTTATATTCTTACCATGTAGCGTTAGAAAGACACATACTGTTTTGTCATAACCTCCTACTTGGACACAAGGGCCGGTCTGAGTTAGCTGGTGCACAGATTCACTGTTTGAATACCACTGTGAAACTCCAGCCATTTTTAAAGTCAAATCCTATGTTGACCATGAACACCCTTTCAACCCCTGCTCGATATGGTCAACTCCCACAAACACGCACGAAGACAAAGTGATTCACACATTAACAGATCCTCAACACCTGTTGTTTTAGGTCCAGAGGCCAACGCAGGGATCCTTCCCAGGTCTTTGAACGTCATCTTCAACAACGTCGAGGGGCGTGTCTATAACCAGATGACTATCAAGCCACAGCGATGCAGAGAGTTCATCAGGCTCACTAAAGACCAGCAGAGTGAAGAGGCCACTAGCAAGAGAAATCTCTTCAGGCTCCTCAAGGAGGTACTGGGTTGCTTCATTGACCTGATAAAAGCCGTTGCATTACTCAACAAGTTGTTCGTTTGGGTCTAATCGTTTATATATTAAAGGATGCCTCTTATTGCGCTCTCCCTATAGGGTGATAACCAGAAAAGCACCATCAGCCAGACAAGCTCCACCAGCAAGACAACCCTGGAAGGCAAGGAGATTCATCATTTTATGTTGTCTCACGCCACCCCATGCAAATGTCTGTTTTGCACTTATACGTGATTTGTCATGTTACTCTCTCAAGTAGTTTGGTGCGTCGTTTTGTCATCACAGTAGACGTCTATCCGACCAGAGGTTTGTAACGGGCTAACGGCACCACTTGTTTCTCTGACAGGGTCCACACTAAGTGACGTCGAGGGGACTGTGACTGAAGACCGTTTCAGTCTGGTTGTTGACGCACACACCAAGTTCTCGGTCTGGGTGTCCTTCTGTGAAATCTACAACGAGAACATTCACGACCTGCTGGAGCCCATACCGAACGGAGCCCTGAAGAGAACCACACTGCGGCTGTCGCAGGATGTCAAAGGCAACTCTTTTGTAAAAGGTGACGGATTCATTTGAGGTGTTTGCCGTCTCAACGAAATGCGCTGAGCTGCAGGGGACCAAATGGTCCTGTGTGTGATTATTATTATTTTTTTCTTCAGATCTCAAGTGGGTACAAGTGAACAATGCGGAAGAGGCCTACAAGGTGATGAAGCTCGGCGAGAAAAACCAGAGCTTCGCCAGCACAAAGCTCAATCTCCTCTCCAGCAGGAGGTATGATTATTAAACGCGTCATTTCCTTTTTTAAATTATTTATTTGGCCGTTACTAACTTGCATGAGCCAAGTTCACACAGCACAGTAGATTGACCGCAGTGCTCTTATATATATATTTATTTATCTCTCTCTCTCTCTCCTCCGTTCCTATGCTCAGCCACAGCATATTTTCTGTTCGTATCCTGCGGATTGAAGATGCTAGGATTCCTCGTGTTAACTCTATCAGCGAGTAAGTGAAATGCATATATTTTATTCATTTGCGCACACTAAATATATTCTATGAGACACCATGCGGTACTTGTGGGTGTCTGTAAGGAGAGCTGTTTTTCTTTCTGTTTAGGCTGACCTTGTGTGACCTGGCTGGTTCAGAGCGGTGTGCTAAAACTCAGAATAAAGGGGAGCGTTTGAAAGAGGCCGGGAACATCAACACTTCCCTGATGACGCTGGGCAAGTGCATCAACGCGTTACGGCAAAGACAGCAATCCAAGTGAGCCTTGTCTGCTTTTTGACATATGTAATACATACATACACTGAGTGTACAAAACCATTAGGAACACCGTCCTAATATTGAATTGCACCCCCTTTTGCCCTCAGAACAGCCTCAATTCGTCGGGGCATGGACTCTGCAAGGTGTCGAAAGCGTTCCACAGGGATGCTGGCCCATGTTGACTCCAATGCTTCCCACAGTTGTCGAGTTGGCTGGATGTCCTTTGGGTGGTGGACCGTTCTTGATACACACGGGAAACTGTTGAGCGTGAAAAACCCAGCAGCGTTGCAGTTCTTGACACACTCAAACCGGTGCGCCTGGCACCTACTACCATACCTCGTTCAAAGGCACTTAAATATTTTGTCTTGCCCATTCACCCTCTGAATGGCAATCCATGTTACATGAATAAGGGATCATAGCTTTCACCTGGTCCGTCTGTCATGGAAAGAGCAGGTGTTCCTAATGTTTTGGAATGATACATTTTACATTTTAGTCGTTTAGCAGACACTGATCCAGAGCGACTTACAGGAGCCATTAGGGTGAAGTCCCTTTGCTCAAGGGCACATTAACAGATTTTTTTTTTCAACTAGTCAGCTCGGGGATTTCGAACCAGCGACCTTTCGGTTACTGACCTAACGCTGTTAACCACTAGGCTACCTGCCACCATTATACTTCTACAAAATGTTTGTTGTAAATTATCTTTTAGCTGAATCTGGTGCAACACATTTCTCAGTCCTCTGAGAAGTATGTTTTTGTTGTACATTGTCCCTGTCCAAATAAACGTAATAAATAAATAAAATTATGTTCTGACCTGCCCCTTGTTGCTAGGCTACCGCAGCACGTCCCGTTCAGGGAGAGCAAGCTTACCCACTACCTACAGGGCTTCTTCTGTGGGCGGGGCAAAGCCTGCATGGTAGTCAACGTCAACCAGTGTGCCTCCCTGTACGACGAGACGCTCAACGTGCTCAAGTTCTCTGCAGTGGCTCAGAAGGTGGTGGTGCTGACCACCAAGACCGTCCCCCACCTCGCCGCCAAGAGGTCGGCCCGGGAACTGTCCATGATCATCAACAACAACGCAGACGGGAAGAACCTGTTGGGTCAGCGGAGAAGGAGCTCCCTGGTTGGCTGGGAGACCAGTCTGGAGGACGTAGATGAGGATGTTGACAGGGAGGAGGAAGAGGAGAGCACGACGGAGGACAGCGTGATGGAGGAGACCATGCAGGAAGTGGAAGATGACAAGTTTCTCATCGATAAAGATGCTTATGAGGTAAGTAGAGCATGGCGCTTGTAACGCCAGGGTAGTGGGTTCGATCCCCGGGAACACCCATTCGTAAAAATGTATGCGCACATGACTGTTAGTCGCTTTGGATAAAAGCGTCTGCTAAAATGGCATATTGTAGTAGTCACCTACATTTCCAGGCCCTGATTTTGATTGTTTTGACATTTGGGGAAGATTTTAGCGCTACTAATAGTCTTGTTAAGGGACCAGAGTTTTGCCTAATCAGGTCACGTCGTCAAAACTCTGGTACCCTATTAATGTGAAGTTAACCCAGAACTAAAGTCTTGTCTAATTTGGTCAGATGCTCGATTTTTTTGTCTGTCCACTCGAGATTAATGTGAAGTAAGTTAATATCTGTCAACCTCCCGAGTGGCGCAGTGGTCTAAGGCACTGCATCGCAGTGCTAGCTGTGCCACTAGAGATCCTGGTTCGAATCCAGGCTCTGTCGTAGCCGGCCGCGACCGGGAGACCCATGGGGGGCGGCGCACAATTGGCCAAGTGTCGTCCAGGGTAGGGGAGGGAATGGCCGGCGGGGATGTAGCTCAGTTGGTAGGTGGTGGGTTCGATTCCCACAGGGGGCCAGTATGAAAAATTACAAAAATAATGTATGCACTCACTAACTGTAAGTCGCTCTGGATATGAGCGTCTGCTAAATGACTAAAATGTAAACCCTTCAGAACCAGCTACTCCAGTTGAAGGCGCTCCGGGAACAGCTCCAGAAAGAGCGGTCTGAAAACCTGGCTTTGGAATCCCGGATCCGTGACGAGGTCATAAAGGAGTTTTCTGAGCTCTTCTCTGAAATGCAGACCGACTACAAGTGAGCTCTTCTGTGCCTTTTTTTTTGTTTAGTTTCTTGTTGTTTGGTTGCTTTAAATAATATATCATGGATTGGGTGGTATCTAGTGCCTTTCTATCAACTGGGGTACTCAAAGCTTTCCATAGTAAAGGGGGCTTTAAAGGTGAATGTTTTTGATACGTAACACTGAACAGGCGTGTGTCTGTCTTACAGGGAACGTCTGGCCAAAGAGAAGGAGATTGTCGAGGAGAGAGCAGAGAGGCGTCTAGAGATCCTGAAGAATCTAGTGAACAAGAACACCAGTCAAGAGGAGCTGGACAGAGCAGATCGAGAGCTGGACGGAGCAGATCGAGAGCTGGACGGAGCAGATCGAGAGCTGGACGGAGCAGATCGAGAGCTGGACGGAGCAGATCGAGAGCTGGACGGAGCAGATCGAGAGCTGGACGGAGCAGAGCGAGCCACAGTAATGCAGCCTTACTAGACACGTTGGCCGTTTTAGCAGTGTCAACCTCCATCTCTTCCTTTACCTTGGTGTTAAAAAAACAAAACGCTAACACCCTTGTCTTGTTTTCACTAACACTGTCTTGTCCTTTTTCTTACTGGCACTGACGTTGTTGATAACTACTTAACGAGGAATAATGTACTTACTGTGATATGTGGTTGTCCCACCTAGCTACCTTAAGATGAATGCACTAACTGTAAGTTGCTCTGGATAAGAGCGTCTGCTAAATGACTAAAACGTGTCTTGTCTCGTGTAGAAGGACAGCTCGTCGTTGGGAGGGATGTTTGACTCCATGTGCAGTGACCTGGCAGGCATAAAGAAGGCGGCTGAGGAGGCCAAGACGTGTCTGGTGGTCACCCACCCCGGTAGTGACACCATCTCCAACCAGGAGAAGAGAGCGGCTGATCTCTCAGAACAGCTGAGCCAAGCCAATGAGCAGTTCTCTGTCAAAACCAACGGTAACTAACTGACAACCAGTTGCCTCATAACTTTATTTTTTTATACCCCAGTGTTTCTTAATGGGGTGAGTATTTTTGTTTCTAGCACTACACAATAGATTCCGCTAAGCAAAGGCTTGATGATGAGTTGATTTGAATCGGGTGTGTAATGTTAAGGCAAAAACCAAAATGTGCACCCCTTTGGGTCCCCAGGACCAGGATTATGAAGCACTGGTGGAGCCCATTACCTTCACATACACCTACAGTAGAACTCCGTCAGCAATAACCTGTTAATCACCCGTTTTCACCATCCGTCAACGACTGGTCCAGACCGGTTTGCCTGATTCCAGTGGCTGTGATGGAACACACTAGGTTTCCTTCTGGTTGATTAGTCATTGTCTTCCGTTTGATTTCAGAACTGGAAAATTATTGCGGACGAGCGCCGCAATCTAACGAACAGTTTGAAGAGGCAAGAAAGGTACTTTTTTTTTTGGGGGGTATTTATTTTGGTTGTCTGTTCTAACAAATCTCTGGTTTTGATTGTCTGTTCTAACAAATCTCTGGTTTTGGTTGTCTGTTCTAACAAATCTCTGGTTTTGGTTGTCTGTTCTAACAAATCTCTGGTGGACAGTTCTGTGTTAACTGAGATTAGTTGTAACAGACCTTTTCTGTTTTCTCTTGTAGACTCTCGAGTCTCAGGAGCTGAAGTTCTCCCACCTCCTCGAAATGTGTCGTGAGAAGGATGAGATTATCTCCAAGCTTCAGAACACCATGGACCAGCAGGTCAAAGCCACTGTCAAGGATGTAATTACATTTTTAAATGCCACTTTTGATTAGACCTGACTAGCTTATGGTCATCAGCCTTCAGGGGGTACTCAAACGTTTTGGGGCTGGGGACCCCTTTTGTGATAGCAAATTCATCAGGGACCCCCTCCATAATCAGAACATAATTGCGTATGAGTTCTGCAATGACTTTGGCAGGGCATGTCTGGACCAACAAAGTGTCAGACCTTGGGAAGGAACATTTTTAAAGGCCCATCTCATGGCATTTTGAGAGAATTTTGCAATTCGACACATTTTGTCATGGGGCAGAGAGAACTTAGCTGTTTTTAAAGCATGCCAATATCCCTGTGAGCTGCCCAGGCCTGCGTTGCTCAGGGTTAAGAACATAAATGAATAATATGATATTGTATTACACCCTCTTAACTTATTCCACGGATGTGTTAGTAGTGTTCATAAACAAACGAAAAATATATATTTTGAACTCTTGACCGTGGACACCCTGCAGTACCTCGTCAACTCCACTTTGACTACCCCTGTCATACTCCGTATTTGACATTACCGCTCCCATTATACGTGACTGGTGCCAATTTCCCATTAATTTCACATTATAAATGCTCCAGAACGTGACCAAATTTTTTTTTTTTTTACAATTACAGCTTGAGTAGGCCATGCTGTTTTTAACACCATTGTTGGGGTTTTCCTTGACAGAAGACCACATTCGACGGCATCAAGGATGAGATCCTGCGTCTGAAGAGCAGCTGCACTTGCTCCAGAGCGGGGAAGCCCAGCTCTCGCAGAGATAGCCGCAAACGGCTGGTGGACCTCCAGCAGGACCTGGAGGAACAGCCCCCCAGCAAGAAAGGTACGGGGTGGGCTCCGAGCACTGCTGGGAAGCCCCTCCCACCGTTTGTAGGTGTGAGAGCAGTGGGGAGAGAGAATACTGACAAAGGTCGCAAAAACATCCGCTTAAAAAGGTCGACTGCGCTCATGAAGTAATGCTGCCTCAGACTTGTGCACTTTTCCACATGTATAAATGTTTGTGTTCCCCATTTCTGGGTTAGTTTTTTTTAAAAAGTGGTTGTTGTATTCCATATGATTTTGAACAATAATAAAGTTGTTTTGTTGGATCGCTGTACTCTGATATTTTCCAAACATTGTACAGCTGTGGAATGATGTGAGGTGTCACTTCATTAGAGACACCACGTCATGTTCTGGGAAACTGGTCTTCACTAAACCATACTCACTATTATTCACCTGGACATGGTCATTTTCCAATATCATTTGCTGACCTAAATTGCAATGTGTCCAGTTGTTTTTGATATTTAGCAAACCAATAGTACTAAGCCTATTCCACTGGCTAATGCTTAAGGACATAACACCAGATTCATTCAGTTAAGACACTGTTAAGTGTCCAGTTGACCTAAACAAACATCCCACCATACCTCCAGAAGATGATCCTATTCTAATATACTATGACTCATCGGATGTCCTTGTCTTTGTGTTAGGATTCCTTGAGGAGTGTAGTGGAGAGGAGGAGAAAATGGACAGATTGCGCTGGGAGCTGGAGGAGAAATCCTCAGACGTGGCGGGGCTAGTAGAGACTCTGCAGCTTGACCTGGTGGCACACGGTGAGGGCGACTGGAAAGTGCAAGAGTGGCTCGAAGTGCTGGCGGATAATAGCTCCCGTATGGAGGCACGTGACCTGGAAGCTGAGCTGGAGGGGCAGACGGGTGCCTGCGAGGAGGCCCCGTCCGTGGAGGAGGAGGTGAGGAGGGAGAATGCCAGGCTGCTCCAGGAAGACTGGCAGCGGGAGATGAGCGCACTCCGAAGGGAATCCCAGGATCTAACTGGGAAGCTGCAGGCCATGGAGAGGGAGGTCAGTCTGCAGACAGCCAGAGCAGACCAAGCTGCAGAGGACCGACGGGCCACGCGTGATCACGAGGTCAGAGAGAAAACTGCCCTGATTGACTCCCTGACACAGGAAGTGACACGCCTAAGGCAGGAAGTGGTGGCCTCTCAGGCTGCGTCGGGAGTACAAAGGAACAGCGGGCTTCTCCGAGACAAGATGGCGGAACTGAAGAGAGAATGCTCAGAGGCCCTAGAGGAGAGGCTCCTGCTGAAAGAGAAACTGGCCCAACTACAGATCTCAGAACAGGAGCTGAAAGAGAAACTGGCCCAACAGCAGATCTCAGAACAGGAGCTGAAAGAGAAACTTGCCCAACAGCAGATCTCAGAACAGGAGCTGAAAGAGAAACTTTCCCAACAGCAGATCTCAGAACAGGAGTTGGTGGAGCTGAAAGAGAAACTGGCCCAACAGCAGATCTCAGAGCAGGAGTTGGGGGAGCTGAAAGAGAAACTGGCCCAACAGCAGATCTCAGAACAGGAGCTGAAGGAGAAACTGGCCCAACAGCAGATCTCAGAACAGGAGCTGAAGGAGAAACTGGCCCAACAGCAGATCTCAGAACAGGAGCTGAAAGAGAAACTGGCCCAACAGCAGATCTCAGAACAGGAGCTGAAGGAGAAACTGGCCCAACAGCAGATCTCAGAACAGGAGCTGAAGGAGAAACTGGCCAAACAGCAGATCTCAGAACAGGAACTGAAAGAGAAACTGGCCCAACAGCAGATCTCAGAACAGGAACTGAAAGAGAAACTGGCCCAACAGGAGTTGACGTTGGAGCAGCTCAGGGCGGAAATGGAGGAGGCTAAAGCCGAAGCCCACATCGACAGCGAGAACTCTGTAGCTGAGAGTGAGACTGCCGAGGGACTGAGGAAACTAAACTCTGATCTGCAGGCTGAGGTCACAACCTTGAAGGGAAGGATGGCCGATCTTGAAGAAAAGGAGCGCACCCGCCAAACGGAGAGGGAGGCAGAGTTGGAGAAAAAGCTGATCGAGAAGGAGGCGCAGGTGTCGGGCCTGCAGAAGAGCCTGAGGGAGGCGCAGGAGGTTCGGGAGGATGAGGAGACCGCTGCGGTGCAGGAGGCTCGTAGGAGGGAGGTGGAGAGGAGGAGGGAGCTGCTGGCCGTGGCTGAAGAGGCCATCGCTCAGAAGGACGCTGAGCTGGAGAAGAGAGCCCAGGACATCACCAGGTTAGTGGGCTGGCTTGCACCGTTCACTCTGGGCCAATCCCAAATGATCCCCTAAACCCTATGCACGTGTGGAGATCTGAGAGGATTTGATTGGTGTAGGCAGTATGGTGACAGTTCCAGCTAGCCTATCAGAGGGCAAGGTGTAGCTATTACAAGATTGATTACACCTGTCCTCTCAGATCTCCACAAGGGCGTAGGGTTTAGGGGATAATTTGGGATTGGGCCTACATATTTCTTTATTTTCCCTGCTCCTCCTTACCGGTAAACCTCTCTCTAATTTATAGTGGTGTTTGAGTTCATCTCATGTGTTTGTGACCACAGATTGAAGGATATGGCTAAACTTGACTCAGACAAAGTGAGGAGTTTGAGCCAGGACCTTGAGAGAAAAGGTGATGACAACTCTGATCTCAGAGAGAAGCTGGCCGACTCTAAAAAACAGATACAGCAAGTTCAAACGGAGGTAAAGGCTGATAAGATATCTTTATTCAAAAGTATGTGGACACCTGCTCGTCCAACATCTCATTCCAAAATCATGGGCATTAATATGGAGTTGATCCCCCCCCTTTTGCTGCTATAACAGCCTCCACTCTTCTGGGAAGGCTTTCCACAAGATGTTCGAATATTGCTGCGGGGACTTGCTTCCATTCAGCCACAAGAGCATTAGTGAGGTCGGGCACTGATGTTGGACGATTAGGCCTGGCTCGCAGTTGGCGTTCCAATTCATTCCAAAGGTGTTCGATGGGGTTGAGGTCAGGGCTCTGTGCAGGCCAGTCAAGTTCTTCCACACCAATAATAATAAATAAATAAATAATATGCCATTTAGCAGACGCTTTTATCCAAAGCGACTTAGTCATGCGTGCATACATTTTTGTGTATGGGTGGTCCCGGGGATCGAACCCTCTACCTTGGCGTTACAAGCGCCGTGCTCTACCAGCTGAGCTACAGAGGACCACGACAAACCATTTCTGTATGGACCTCGCTTTGTGCACGGGGGCATTGTCATGCTGAAACAGGAAAGGACCTTCCACAAACTGTTGTCACAAAGTTGGAAGCACAGAATCGTCTAGAATGTCATTGCATGCTGTAGCGTTAAGATTTCCCTTCACTAGAACTAAGGGGCCTACCACAAACCATGAAAAACAGCCGCACACCATTATTCCTCCTCCACCAAACTTTACAGTTGGCACTATGCATTGGGGCAGGTAGCGTTCTCCTGGCATCCGCCAAACCCAGATTTGTCGGTTGGACCTCCAGATGGAGAAGCGTGATTCATCACTCCAGAGAACGCATTTCCACTGCTCCAGAGTCCAATGGCGGTGAGCTTTACACCACTCCAGCCGATCCTTGTCATTGCGCATGGTGATCTTAGGCTTGTGTGCGGCTGCTCGGCCATGGAAACCCATTTCATGAAGCTCCCGACGAACAGTTCTTGTGCTGACGTTGCTTCCAGAGGCAGTTTGGAACTCCGTAGTGAGTGTTGCAACCGAGGATAAACAATTTTTACGCACTGCGAGCTTCAACACTCGGCGGTCCCGTTCTGTGAGCTTGTCTGGCCTACCACTTTGCGGCTGAGCCGTTGTTGCTCCTAGACGTTTCCACTTCACAATAACAGCCCTTACAGTTGACCGGGGCAGCTCTAGCAGGGCAGAAATTTGACTAAACTGACTTGTTGGAAAGGTGGCATCCCTATGACGGTAGCACATTGAAAGTCACTGAGCTCTTCAGTAAGGCCATTTTACTGCCAATGTTTGTCTATGGAGATTGCATGGCTGTGGGCTCGATTTTATACATCTGTCAGCAACGGGTGTGGCTGAAATAGCCAAACCCACTAACTTGAAGGGGTGTCCACATACTTTTGGCCATATTTTTAGTGTAGTTGGTGAATACTTCCACACACAATCACTATTAATAACATATTAATAACAACCTTTTTGTTTCCCCTACCCAAGATCATCTCCAAGCGAGAAGAGGAGAAATCTCTCAAACTGAAACTGCAGGACTTGGAGAAAGTGAAGAAACAGCAGCAGGCTGACTTGGCCAATAAAGACCGGACCATAAACCAACTGAAAACTGTGTGTTTACTCTCTGGGGTTATTTTCACTCTAACAAAGAGAAATATGCCCTTGTTGTTGACCAGAGCTTGATCCACCTCCTTTCTCTATACAGGAACAGTTCGCTGACTCGAAGTCTGACGAGAACCTACAGCTCTATCAGAACGCCTGCAAAGGTACCTAGCCCTGTTGCTCCATACTGTTCTACTCTGTATGTCTGTCTTTCATACGTAGGCTGTGTTTGAAATCGGGTATTGGGACACGGCCATAGTGTTGACGGTACACACGGTAGTCCCGGTATTGGGACACGGCCATAGTGTTGACGGTACACACGGTAGTCCCGGTATTGGGACACAGCCATAGTGTTGACAGTACACACGGTAGTCCCGGTATTGGGACATGGCCATAGTGTTGACGGTACACACGGTAGTCCCGGTATTGGGACACGGCCATAGTGTTGACGGTACACACGGTAGTCCCGGTATTGGGACACGGCCATAGTGTTGACGGTACACACGGTAGTCCCGGTATTGGGACATGGCCATAGTGTTGACGGTACACACGGTAGTCCCGGTATTGGGACATGGCCATAGTGTTGACGGTACACACGGTAGTCCCGGTATTGGGACACGGCCATAGTGTTGACGGTACACACGGTAGTCCCGGTATTGGGACACGGCCATAGTGTTGACGGTACACACGGTAGTCCCGGTATTGGGACACGGCCATAGTGTTGACGGTACACACGGTAGTCCCGGTATTGGGACACAGCCATAGTGTTGACAGTACACACGGTAGTCCCGGTATTGGGACACGGCCATAGTGTTGACGGTACACACGGTAGTCCCGGTATTGGGACACGGCCATAGTGTTGACGGTACACACGGTAGTCCCGGTATTGGGACACGGCCATAGTGTTGACGGTACACACGGTAGTCCCGGGATTGGGACACGGCCATAGTGTGTGTCTGTCCTGTATTCATGGGGGTTCATTGTGCTTCCCCAGACCTTCAGGCTAAGGAGCGTTTGATTGAGGACATGCGTCTGGCTCTGACGGAGCAGGAGGATACCCAGACCCAACAGGAGCAGGTGCTGGAGGCTAAACTGGAAGAGATTGACGCCCTCGTAGAAGGTGGGATTATCAAATCACAATTGATTTAAAGTGATATTAAACAAGTGGCAATACACTTAACAAAAAATATATATATTAAAAATGAATAATAACAAAATATTTTAAAATGTTGCTGTGAACACAAGCAGCAATGAACGGGGTTCACAGGATGACCGAAAGAACACAAGATCAGGTGGATAACAAAGCAAGCGCTCTATCATGTAGGAATTATTTTCCTTTATGTGCATTCAGTGAAAGTATTACCATATTAAAAACTAATGTAATGAGTGTAAATACAAAATCTGGGTTGAATCGGAAGTATTGTTCATGAGGAGAAGATTGTAGATGACTTTGAGAACTAGCAATACATATGCAAAGAATGAGTTGTTAATAGTTTCCTTGTTTTTTTTAGATCAATACCAAATTCAGTGTAGTTCATTTTAGCGACATTACATAGTCAAATAAGTGAATTGTTAAGATTTTCCTTATTTAAGATATCAATGGCAAACTTAACATGGTTCATAGTGTTAATGTCTATGATGACCCTAAAGTTTCATAGGCCATTGTGGAGTGGTACAAAGGATTTAAATGGACACGTAAAATCAGATTTCCTGATTTATCAATAACTCAGCCATCTCTTATCCTGATTTATCAATAACTCAGCCATCTCTTAACCAATCCCTTGGTGTTATTTGGAAGGTTTTCCAAAATGTCCAAGATTTGAGGAAAATCTATCCTGATGGGTCCTGGGGGCCAACGCCAACAAACACAATTTCACGTCTCTAGGTCAAACGGGGCGGCGGATATTAGGGTTTAAGTTAGACTGCTTATAACAGCACCACCTATAGGCCAAAATGTGCCATTATTTTTGACCAGGTTACTCATGGCCTCTAGTTTCTTTGTGCCAAATTAGGAAGACATTTTTATCTAAGAATAATGATAGATGACAGGTTCGCTGTGAACCCCTAAAAATGACTGGGAAGATGTCGTTTTCCATTCAGATTACAACTCTTTTTATTTGGTGACAGTACTCAAGTGTTTTGTTGTTTTTTGCCATTTCAGAGGTGGAGAAAGTGAAAGGACTGTTGCGCTACCAGGACAGTAGAAAAGACACTGCAGCCCTGGGAGACGGCCAATTGGACGAAGCCAAATTAGCCAAACAGGAAGCAGTTCAGGCTCAAGTGACCTTGAAGGTGGATGTCTAAAATGTCTAGTTGATAATGCATATTTTCTCCTCTTCTTTTTACATTGGATTAATCCGTGTTTTGTAACTGCTTTTACCGAAGTAACGATAAACCAAAAATGATCATGACTACTGAACAGACCACTTATCGAGGACATTTTACCGATATCGATAATTACGATAGTCTATCGCCTACAGAAATGTGACGTTTGACATGAAATAAGTCTACTAATATGGGTGGTTGCTAACGGGACAGTTGCTAAGCTACAATATTCAAACTAGAAGTAGGAGTTTTAAGGGTCATATTAAAAAGTAATTGAGCGACACGTTAATGTTATAAACCTATCATTCTATTTATCATTGTGATAGTCACTTTATTGTGGTATGGACCCAGCTCTAATGTGTGTGTGTGTGTGTTTCTAGCTGTGTACTGAGAAGCACCTGGCTGACAGGAGGAAGTGGCTTGAAGAGAAGATGGTTCTGATCCGGCTGGCCAAGGAGGCCGAGGATAAGAGGAACCAGGAGATGAGGAAGTTCGCAGACGGCCGTGAGCGACACGCCAAACAGCAAACCCAAGTGGTAATAGAACTTCCTGTAGAAATGACCCCCTAGAACAAGGGGTATTCATACCTCTCCTCTGGGACCCCCAGCCGTTCCATGTATTTGAACCTTTCTACAGCTATCACATTCGCACCTGATTCAACTTGTCAACTAATCATCATGCTCTTAAATGGGTGAATCAAGTGGGCTACAACAGAATTGTGAAACGTCTAGGTGTCCCCGAGGAGTGGTTTGAAAACCACTGCCCTGTGGAGTACAGCTGCAAAACCCTACAGACGGAGCCTACAAAGAAACCGCTCTATTTGCCTGTCTGTGACCCTGTAGGAAGCCCTGTCGGCCCAGCTCGGTGAGAAGGGTTAGAGCCTATTAAGAAAGCCCTCTGTCTGTCTGTGACCCTGTAGGAAGCCCTGTCGGCCCAGCTCGGTGAGAAGGGTTAGAGCCTATTAAGAAAGCCCTCTGTCTGTCTGTGACCCTGTAGGAAGCTCTGTCGGCCCAGCTCGGTGAGAAGGGTTAGAGCCTATTAAGAAAGCCCTCTGTCTGTCTGTGACCCTGTAGGAAGCCCTGTCGGCCCAGCTCGGTGAGAAGGGTTAGAGCCTATTAAGAAAGCCCTCTGTCTGTCTGTGACCCTGTAGGAAGCCCTGTCGGCCCGGCTCGGTGAGAAGGAGCGGGACCTGCTGAAGTGGAGGGAGGAGAGGGACTCCCTGGTGGCAGCTTTGGAGGTCCAGCTAACCAAACTCCTCTCCAGCATCGCCGACAAGGATGAACAGATAGCCAGTCTCCGCTGCAATGCCACCTCTCAGCCAGCAGAGGTCAGTTACAGCACACACGATGATGTCTTGTTAGGTTGGTTGGGACTGTCAGAGAATATTCTCATTTGGGATTGTACCAATTAGAGCTATTAAAGTTGGATGCAGGGTTGTTGGTCATTTACATTTGAACTCGGCATACAGAAGAAGTGATTTGGAGTTTGCACTGTTTGAAAGCATTGCGTGTGGGAAATGCACTGTACAAAATGTATTGTTAGGTTTATTATTATTATTAGCAATCATTTTGAAATGGAACTGATTCCAACTCAATATGGGGCACGGTTCACTTTCCATTCCGTTTTGTAACAGCATGAGGATGGATGAGCCTCCCTGTTGGCGCAGCAGTCTACGGCAGTGCTAGAGGTGTCACTACAGACCCTGGTTCGTTCCCAGGCTTTGTCACAACCGGCCGTAATCGGGAGTCCCATTGGGACCCAGCGTCGTCCGGGTTAGGGGAGGGTTTGGCCGGGTTAGGGGAGGGTTTGGCCGGGTTAGGGGAGGGTTTGGCCGGGTTAGGGGAGGGTTTGGCCGGGTTAGGGGAGGGTTTGGCCGGGTTAGGGGAGGGTTTGGCCGGGTTAGGGGAGGGTTTGGCCGTCATTGTAAATAAGAATTTGTTCTTAACTGACTTGCCTAGTTAAATTTAAAGGTGAAATAAAGAAGCGGATGGCGTTATTGGTCCATTATTTCCTAATGGATGGTTGTGTTGGTGTTCCTCCCCCCAGTGTGGCCAGGTGGAGGTAGAGCAGCTGCAGGGTCTCCTGTCTGAGAGAGGCGCTGAGATCCTTAACCTGAAGGAACAACTGAAAGCTGCATCCAAAGCCAGCAGCCATGTCTCAGCCCCGCCTCCCACTAAGAGCAGAGAGACCGCCACTCTGGTGAGAGAGAGAGAGTCTCCTTTTATAACAAATAAAAGTTTATTGGTCACGTGCACAGGGTGTAAACGGTATAGTGAAACGCTTACTTGCGAGCTCTCAACAGGGATCAAAAAATATTAAAAACGTAACTTTATTCAATCTCCCATCCATATTATTGTAAGTTGGTCTTGTTGATACAATGGATGTTGTCCATGACGTCTCTCTCTCTCTCTCTCAGACTAAAGCAGAGGACTGCCCTCCCAAAGTCAATGAGCGAACTCTCCATGACAACCGTCAACTAGGACATGGAGTCAAGACTGAGAAGAGGACCAGTCAGGTAATCTCTCTCTAGACATCCGGGTGTCCTCCCACGATGTTCCAATGTTTCCACCTTAACACGACGGTATGTAACAGGACGTCAGTTTGGCGTAGAGGAACTATGTCACTGCCTTACCTGCCTGTTGCCCCCCCACCCCCCAGACACAAAATAGTAGCTATCAAGATGAAGACCACTGAGGTTATTTTTAAGGAGTGCATTTTTGCTAGTGACTAGTTTGCGTCAAACAACCTTCACTAAAACTGCAAAGGTTTTGCCTGCAAACCTTTGTTTTTCGAATCGCAACATGTCTGCCTTGTGATTTTGTTGGGAGTCACTGCTGTTGCCTAGGGTCAGGCGTCCGGGGTAATCATCTGCATGGACATTACATCAGACAGCGCCGTGTCTCTGCTCTGAGTGAAGGTTACGAATGTAACCACGGTTATGTGAGCTATTGAATCAATCCGATATGGTATCCTTCCGCGCGCCAGGAGACACTCCGAGTAATGATTTTCAGTTCTAAAAAACATTCTCAGAAGATGTTAGCCTCATTCTGGTCCACGCTCAGTTTTGAAGTGTTTTTTTTTGCTATTTCTCATGGTCAATTTTAAGCACTACTGAACAAAGAGCTGTTTGGGAGTCAAATGAACGTCTCTTTTAGGTGAACGAGGCCAAATGATCCGGCTCACCAAAAAGACTCGGCATGCCCATCACTAGTGCCATAGCTACGGTAGTCATGGGAGAGCGCAGTGATTCAAGATCTATTTTCACGCCGATTTAAGAAAAATAGATTATTTTAAGATGAGTTACATGATTTGTAGGACAGATGGTTCCTGGCAACGTGTGTCGCTTTTAGAATGACACCATCTGTCAGAAGACCATGCTGCATGGTTCCGACTGACTAGGCACTCCTGTCGGTTAACTCACCCTCACTGTCTGTAGGGGTCTGGGGACTACCCATCGGTGCTAGACTCCTCAGAGATCTCGACGGAGGGAGGCAGGACCAGCCGCTTCCCCAAGCCTGAGCTCGAGATCTCCTTCAGCCCGCTGCAGCCCAACAGGATGGCCCTGAAACGCCAGGGAGAGGACGTGATCAACGTAAAAATCACACGCAAGAGGAAGAGCGCTGAGATTGACAAGGTAGACGGTGTTAAAGGGACAGTTCACCCAAATTACATTTTTTTTTAGTTTCCTTACCCAGTAAGAGCTGTTTTGGATTTGAACATTGATGTGCAAAAAATGATATCGCTCCCATGACTTGAATGGGATTTTGTGCTACAAATGCAAAAAAAATAAATAACCGTTAGCGTTTGGAAACCGTGCCAGGGAAACTAAACCAAAGCATGGGAGGGTGTCACACCCTGTCCATGTACTGCTTACAGGGTAAAGGAAACCAATGTCATTTGGGTGAACTATCCCTGTAACTTGCAGTGAGGGATTGGATGTACTGTAGGTTCAGTCCAGGATACAACTGTGTGGTCCACCTGCCCACTGCAAGCCTGTAGTTTGGCGGGACACTCAGTCAACTGAGACGCAGACCCTGTCCATCTTACCATTCAGGCAGTGGTCTCTCTCTCTCTCTCTCTCTCCGGTCAGTCATCTTAAAGACATGCTCCAGAAGTTATGGCGGCAGTTAGCTTAGTGGTTAAGAGCGTTGTGCCAGTAACCGAAAGGTCGCTGGTTCTAATCCCCGAGCCGACTAGGTGAAAAATCTGTTGATGTGCCCTTGAGCAAGGCACTTAACCCTAATTGCTCCTGTAAGTCGCTCTGGATAAGAGCGTCTGCTAAATGACTAATTTATTTTATTTATTACTAAGTGTTTGGGCTGGATGTGTCAATGTGTAGTTCATACATGCAGAAGTAACTGTTTTACCTCAAATTAGCCACGAAATACCTAGTTTGACACAGACTGTTTTTCTGGAAGCTGTACTGCGCCATTTGAGAGAGAGAGACTCTTTAGGGACCACTTTTGGCTTGTGAGCGCCACTTTCAGAACTACTGGCTGACAAGTATACAGAAGTCATTTGAGTGTCAGTACAGCAACCGGAGTCACCCAACTAATTGCAATGGCCTAAAAAACTAATAAGCATGTATTTATTTTACTGCCTCTGATAAGCCGTTTATGAAGTGTTAATTAGGTTCTACTTCACAGCAAGTGGTTCAACGTTTAATAGTTTGTTGCCCCGTCTTACGTTATACATCCAAATGAAAAGATCGTGCTTCCAGTTAGGAGAGTAAAGAATAGAGTTTCCCATTACATGTGGCGTGATCTAACACCAAGCACGGTTATTGTGTGAAATATAATGAGTTGATGTAGTGTGGCTCTGCTGCTGCTGCAGTGATGTAGGAGGGAGTGAAGGCTCCATATAGGAGGAGTATTTATGGGGTTAAACCTCTGCAGTTTGAGACTAAAGTAATTCACTAATGACTTCCCTGCTGACTGTCCCAGAGGGAGAGAGCGAGGAGGGGGGAGGGGAGGGAGGGAGAGGTGGAGAAGAGGGGGAAAAAGAGGAGCCAGAACGGCTCATAGGAGCAGCAGCCTATCTCCTGTTTCTGTAGCGAGAGGCAGCTTGATGTACAAGTCCAACCCTGGACAGGACGCTAGGCTATCGCAGGGTCTTACCCCCAATCTATCGCCTTAATGCTGAGTCCCATTTTTCCAGTCTGGTATGACACTGAGTAGGCCTTCAGACATGGCCTGGACTTAACAGGGGAACTAACTAAAGGTCTGGGACTATTTTCCCTGTAGCTCTGACTCCCCATTGCTGGGAATAAAATCAGGGAGGGCGGACGGGAGGGCGGACGGGCAACAGTAAAGAGAGATGATAATAACCAAATAAAGGAAACGCCAACATAAAGTGTATTTTTAATAGGGCGTTGGGCCAGAACAGCTTCAATGCGCCTTGACAGATTGTCTGGAACTCTATTGGAGGGATGCGACACCATTCTTCCATGAGAAATTCCATAATTGTAGTGTTTTGTTGATGGTGGTGGAAAACGCTGTCTCAGGCGCCGCTCCAGAATCTCCCATAAGTGTTCAATTGGGTTGAAATCTGGTAACCCCTCTTTCAAAATCACTGCGATCTCTTCTAGCCATGGTAGCCAAAATAATGGGCAACTGGGCATTTTTTATACATGACCCTAAGCATGATGGGATGTTAATTGCTTAATTAACTCAGGAACCTCACCTGTGTGGCAGCACCTGCTTTCAATATACTTTGTATCCATAATTTACTCAAGTGTTTCCTTTTATTTTGGCAGTTACCTGTATCTTTAACAATGTTCTCTGTTTAGTAAGAAACATTTTATTTACGTAACAGCTTTCTCTCTGCCTTCAGCGATCCAGGCGTTAAAACACAGCCACTAAATATTTTTGACGATAAAAAAAAAAAAAAAAAAAAATGTTTTGATAATGTTCACAACAAACACAAAACAGGGCAAGGGTTGTAGTATTTAAAGATGAATGCGTCTGAAGCACAAGAAGCTGGCATGGTTGACGCGTATAACCCTCGGCGTAGTAGACTCAGTTTATTATTGCTGCTACCTGATGGAAGTCTTGCATCAGTTGATCTCTGCCTTTTAACACGTTATAAATTGTCGTTAATCCTCACAGCCGACTTTTTGTCTTTATTAGTTATTTCAGAAGAGGTTTTTTATTTGTTTCTTCTAACAAATCTCTTTTTCTTTTTGAAGAAGAAATTCTGGCACACTAAGGCTAAACAGAGATCAACACATGAGTTCCCATCTCAGGTATTCCTCTCCCTTTTTTAAACTGTATCAAACCATTCAGACCCACGTCTGTACACATCAGTCCATCGTGCCATTTCACCCATCTTGGGGTACATTTTTAACCCATCTTCATGCATGTTTGTGATCATGCATGTTACTCCATCAACCGTCTTCCCTCCAACATTGTATTGCTTTGGTCAGTAATGTTTTTAGGTTGGTGTAATGGCAAAGCTATGCAAGTTCTTTTGAGAGACCAATATGGAAGGAATGGTCGTGATTTGAAATGACCGAAGTGTTTCAGCGTTGGGTATTTCCTGCTTTTCAGTGGTAATTTCTATAAATAATATTGATTCTTGAAGACTATAAATTATCAAGTGCAGGAACACAAACTCCAGCGATTGTGGCGTTTTTAAGTTTGAAACATGCTCAATGATTTTAATATCTTATGTAAAAGCAATTACCGATGCGGTGTTGGACAGATGTCACCAATAACTTATTGAAGATGCTTTTATTTTGGAATAGACATTTTAGCTTTAGATGAGGTTTACTTTTGCCATGAGTTTATGAACATTTCAGACTAGATTTGTGTCGGGGATGGCCTACACTGGAGCTGTGAACCGTGCATTGTTAATCCACATCAATAATTGGAAACCTACTGACTTATTTAACCTGCAATTGCATGGGACTCTTGAAACGTTTGGCATATCATAATTGTATTTATTCAATTGATCTCTTGAAATCTATACATTGATGAAATTAAATCCATATCTCCTATCTAATCCCGATCATTGCAGGGAAAACCCCCTATGCTTTTGTAGCCTACACGGTAGTTTGAATTTGACTTTGTTTGGCTCATACTTATGAGCGTACACTACCGGTCAAAAGTTTTTTAGAACACCTAGTCATTCAAGGGTTTTTCTTTATTAAAAAAAAAAAAAAAATTTACATTGTAGAATAATAGTGAAGACATAAACTATGAAATAACACATATGGAATCATGTAGTTACCAAAAAAGTGTTAAACAAATATAAATATATTTTCTATTTGAGATTCTTCAAATAGCCACCCTTCGCCTTGATGACAGCTTTGCACACTCTTGGCATTCTCTCAACCAGCTTCATGAGGTAGTCACCTGGAATGCATTTCAATTAACTGGTGTGTCTTGTTAAAAGTTAATTTGTGGAATTGATTTCCTTAATGCGTTTGAGCCAATCACTTTTGTTGTGACAAGGTAGGGGTGGTATACAGAAGATAGCCCTATTTGGTAAAAGACCAAGTCCATATTATGGCAAGAACAGCTCAAATAAGCAAAGAGAAACGACAGTCCATCATTACTTTAAGACATGAAGGTCAGTCAATACGGAACATTTCAAGAACTCCTACAAGTGCAGACGCAAAAACCATCAAGCGCTATGATGAAACTGGCTCTCATGAGGACCGCCACAGGAATGGAAGACCCAGAGTTACCTCTGCTGCAGAGGATAAGTTCATTAGAGTTACCAGCCTCAGAAATTGCAGCCCAAATAAATGCTTCAGAGTTCAAGTCACAGACACATCTCAACATCAACTGTTCAGAGGGGACTGTGTGAATCAGGCCTTCATGGTCGAATTGCTGCAAAGAAACCACTACTAAAGCACACCAATAAGAAGAAGAGACTTGCTTGGGCCAACAAACACGAGCAATGGACATTAGACCGGTGGAAATGTGTCCTTTGGTCTGGAGTCCAAATTGGAGATTTTTGGTTCCAACCGCCGTGTCGTTGTGAGACGCGGTGTGGGTGAACGGATGATCTCCGCATGTGTGTTTCCCACCGTAAAGCATGGAGGAGGAGGTGTGGGGGTGCTTTGCAGGTGACACTGTTTGTGATTAATTTAGAATTCAAGGCACACTTAACCAGCATGGCTACCACAGCATTCTGCAGTGATACGCCATTCCATCTGGTTTGGGCTTAGTGGGACTATCATTTATTTTTCAACAAGACAATGACCCAACACACCTCCAGGCTGTGTAAGGGCTATTTTACCAAGAAGGAGAGTGAGTGAGTGCTGCATCAGATGACCTGGCCTCCACAATCCCCCGACCTCAACCAAATTGAGATGGTTTGTGATGACTCAGACCGCAGAGTGAAGGAAAATCAGCCAACAAGTGCTCCGCATATGTGGGAACTCCTTCAAGACTGTTGGAAAAGCATTCCAGGTGAAGCTAGTTGAGAGAATGCCAAGAGTGTGCAAAGCTCTCATCAAGGCAAAGGGTGGCTATTTGAAGAATCTCAAATATAAAATGTATTTTGATTTGTTTAACACTTTTTTGTTTTTGTTTTGGTTACTACATGATTCCATATGTGTTATTTCATAGTTTTGATGTCTTCACTATTATTGTACAATGTAGAAAATAGTAAAAATTAAGATAAACCATTGAATGAGTAGGTGTGTCCAAACCTTTGACCGGTACTGTATGTAGCATATAAACCACACCATGGCATCTTCATTTCTCTCCCTGGTTTGCCGTCTCATCTTTCTCTCTCTGTCTCTCTCTGTCTCTCTGTCTCTCTTCTCTGTGTCTCTGTGTCTCTCTGTGTCTGTGTCTCTCTGTGTCTCTGTCGCTCTCTCTGTCTCTGTGTCTCTGTCGCTCTCTCTGTTTGTTCCTCTGTGTCTCTGTTTCTCTGCTCTCTCGCTCTCTGTCTCTCTCGCTCTCTGTCTCTCTCGCTCTCTGTCTCTCTCTCTCTCTGTCTCCTCTCTCTTCTCTGTCTCTCTGTGTCTGTGTCTCTGTGTCTGTGTCTGTGTCTCTCTGTGTCTTTGTTCTCTGCTGTCTCTCTCGCTCTCTTTTTTTTTGTGTCTTTGCTGCTGTGTCTCTCTGTGTCTCTCTCGCTCTCTGTCTCTCTCTCTCGCTCTCTGTCTCTCTCGCTCTCTGTCTCTCTCGCTCTCTGTCTCTGTCTCTCTCGCTCTCTGTCTCTGTCTCTCTCGCTCTCTCTCTGTCTCTCTCGCTCTCTCAGGATGAGGTGACCCGTGAGAACCGAAGGAACACCAGATCCAGACTGACTCCTAAACTGGCTGTGCACCAAGAGGAGGTGAGACGCACCTTTTTCTTTTAAAGAGCGACTGCCCCTAAAAAGCAACTTCTCGTTTTTTTTAAACACTGCCTATGTGGCATCGCTAAAGATACATAGGTGGCGCTTGCAAAGCAAAGTTTGTGGGTTTGGCTCTCGGGGCCACCCATACATCAAATGTATTTTGCTTTGGATAAAAGCCTCTGATAAATGACATTACTTTTGGTCATGTAGTGTAGATGTATGTGGACTCCTGCTCGTCCAACATCTCAGTCCAAAATCATGGGCATTAATATGGAGTTGATCCCCCCTTTGCTGCTATAACAGCCTCCACTCTTCTGGGAAGGCTTTCCACTAGATGTTGGAACATTGCTGCTGGGACTTGCTTCCATTCAGCCACAAGAGCATTAGTGAGGTTGGGCACTGATGTTGGGCGATTAGGCCTGTCTCGCAGTCGGCGTTCCAATTCATCCCAAAGGTGTTCGATGGGGTTGAGGTCAGGGCTCTGTGCAGGCCAGTCAAGTTCTTCCACACCGATTTCGACAAACCATTTCTGTATGGACCTCGCTTTGTGCACGGGGGCATTGTCATGCTGAAACAGGAAAGGGCCTTCCTCAAACTGTTGCCACAAAGTTGGAAGCACAGAATCGTCTAGAATGTCATTGCATGCTGTAGCGTTAAGATTTCCCTTCAATGGAACTAAGGGGCCTACCACAAACCATGAAAAACAGCCCCAGACCGTTATTCCTCCTCCACCAAACTTTACAGTTGGCACTATGCATTGGGGCTGGTAGCGTTCTCCTGGCTTCCGCCAAACCCAGAATGCCAGATTGCACATTGTGATCTTAGGCTTGTGTGCAGCTGTGCAGCTCCCGACTAACAGTTGTTGTGCTGACGTTGCTTCCAGAGGCAGTTTGGAACTCTTTAGTCAGTGTTGCAACCAAGGACAGATGATTTTTACGTACTTCAGCATTGCGTTCTGTGAGCTTGTGGCCTACCACTTCGCGGCTGAGCCGTTGTTGCTCCTAGACGTTTCCACTTCACAATAACAGCACTTACAGTTGACCGGGGCAGCTCTAGCAGGGCAGAAATTTGACGAACTGATTTGTTGGAAAGCTGGCATCCTATGACGGTGCCACGTTGAAAGTCACTGAGCTCTTCAGTAAGGCCATTCTACTGCCAATGTTTGTCTGTGGAGATTGCATGGCTGTGTGCTCGATTTTATACACCTGTCAGCAACGGGTGTGGCTGAAATAGCCGAATCCACTAATTTGAAGGGGTGTCCTCATGCTTTTGTGTGTGTGTGTGTGTGTGTGTGTGTATGTATGTATGTATGTGTATATGTATGTATGTATGTATGTATGTATGTATGTATGTATGTATGTATGTATGTATGTTGTATGTGTGTATGTGTGTATGTGTGTATGTATATGTGTATATATATATATATATATACACACATACAGTGAGGGGAAAAAAGTATTTGATCCCCTGCTGAATTTGTACGTTTGCCCACTGACAAAGAAATTATCAGTCTATAATTTTAATGGTAGGTTTATTTGAACAGTGAGAGACAGAATAACAACAAAATAATCCAGAAAAACGCATGTCAAAAATGTTATAAATTTAGTATTTGACCCCTCTGCAAAACATGACTTAGTACTTGGTGGCAAAACCCTTGTTGGCAATCACAGAGGTCAGACGTTTCTTGTAGTTGGCCACCAGGTTTGCACACATCTCAGGAGGGATTTTGTCCCACTCCTCTTTGCAGATCTTCTCCAAGTCATTAAGGTTTCGAGCCTGACGTTTGGCAACTCGAACCTTCAGCTCCCTCCACATATTTACTATGGGATTAAGGTCTGGAGACTGGCTAGGCCACTCCAGGACCTTAATGTGCTTCTTCTTGAGCCACTCCTTTGTTGCCTTGGCCGTGTGTTTTGGGTCATTGTCATGCTGGAATACCCATCCACGACCCATTTTCAATGCCCTGGCTGAGGGAAGGAGGTTCTCAACCAAGATTTGACGGTACATGGCCCCGTCCATCGTCCCTTTGATGCGGTGAAGTTGTCCTGTCCCCTTAGCAGAAAAACACCCCCAAAGCATAATGTTTCCACCTCCATGTTTGACGGTGGGGATGGTGTTCTTGGGGTCATAGGCAGCATTCCTCCTCCAAACACGGCGAGTTGAGTTGATGCCAAAGAGCTCCATTTTGGTCTCATCTGACCACAGCACTTTCACCCAGTTCTCCTCTGAATCATTCAGATGTTCATTGGCAAACTTCAGACGGGCATGTATATGTGGTTTCTTGAGCAGGGGGACCTTGCGGGCGCTGCAGGATTTCAGTCCTTCACGGCGTAGTGTGTTACCAATTGTTTTCTTGGTGACTATGGTCCCAGCTGCCTTGAGATCATTGACAAGATCCTCCTGTGTAGTTCTGGGCTCATTCCTCACCGTTCTCATGATCATTGCAACTCCACGAGGTGAGATCTTGCATGGAGCCCCAGGCCGAGGGAGATTGACAGTTCTTTTGTGTTTCTTCCATTTGCGAATAATCGCACCAACTGTTGTCACCTTCTCACCAAGCTGCTTGGCGATGGTCTTGTAGCCCATTCCAGCCTTGTGTAGGTCTACAATCTTGTCCCTGACATCCTTGGAGAGCTCTTTGGTCTTGGCCGTGGTGGAGAGTTTGGAATCTGATTGATTGATTGCTTCTGTGGACAGGTGTCTTTTATACAGGTAACAAGCTGAGATTAGGAGCACTCCCTTTAAGAGTGTGCTCCTAATCTCAGCTCGTTACCTGTATAAAAGACACCTGGGAGCCAGAAATCTTTCTGATTGAGAGGGGGTCAAATACTTATTTCCCTCATTAAAATGCAAATCATTTTATAACATTTTTGACATGTGTTTTTCTGGATTTTGTTGTTGTTATTCTGTGTCTCACTGTTCAAATAAACCTACCATTTAAATTATAGACTGATCATTTCTTTGTCAGTGGGCAAATGTACAAAATCAGCAGGGGATCAAATACTTTTTTTCCCTCACTGTACATATAGTATTGTTATTATTATATAATGGTTTTTCCTCCATCTATAGCCATCTCCGTCGATGGACGGTAAAGACCTGGGCTCCATGAGGCCCCAGGACTCCCAGTCCAGCCTGCGGAGCAGGAAAGAGGGAACGATGCAGAAGTTCGGAGACTTCCTCCAGAGCTCCCCAACATTCTTCGGTAGCAAGGGTAAGAGTTGACACCAACAGTAGCACAGAACAGCTTGGAACAAGGGTAAGAGTTGACACCAACAATAGCACAACGGCTTGGAGCAACCCTGCACTGGCAGCATGACCGTCTATCCCACACAGAACAGCTGTAGAGCACCCAGCACAGACATCATCATCATCATCGTCATCAGACCAAAGAGCCAGAAACAACGCCGTAGTCAGAGTACCATCTGCAGTGGCACAAATCACACCTTAATGGTCAAGTTCAATATAACCTGCCACAGTCTCTCTCAGTCCAGTCTCTCTCCATTTTTCTGTAGCCCGGTCCCAGATCTGCCTGTAGCCCGGTCCCAGATCTGCCTGTAGCCCGGTCCCAGATCTGCCTGTAGCCCGGTCCCAGATCTGCCTGTAGCCCGGTCCCAGATCTGCCTGTAGCCCGGTCCCAGATCTGCCTGTAGCCCGGTCCCAGATCTGCCTGTAGCCCGGTCCCAGATCTGCCTGTAGCCCGGTCCCAGATCTGCCTGTAGCCCGGTCCCAGATCTGCCTGTAGCCCGGTCCCAGATCTGCCTGTAGCCCGGTCCCAGATCTGCCTGTAGCCCGGTCCCAGATCTGCCTGTAGCCCGGTCCCAGATCTGCCTGTAGCCCGGTCCCAGATCTGCCTGTCCTTTTGCCTACTCCTTTGTCATTGTCAAGCATGGCAATTCCATAAGGATTTGGCAATAGAACGGAAACAGACCGGCAGCCAGGCATATTGTTTCTGGCGCACAGTAATGGCTTGCTCTGGCTTTAACGTTTTAGTGGCCTCTGAGCTTTTTTAAAAGCCCTTACGCACTTCTTTCTCGCTGCAGCGAAAAAGATAATGGGATTGGTGAGCGGGAAATCCCCAGAGACTGAGGGGGGGGCGTCCATGAGCTTCAGACCCAAGAAGTCCAAGAGGAAGCTGTACAGACCAGAGATCTCGACCCCGATGGACTTCCCCTCCCACCCGGTGAGAACTCACAGCCCGTCTGTCTGATTAGGGCTGGGCGATATGGCCACAACATCATATCACAATGTTTTTCTCATTTTTTGAGGGTATAGCGGTATTTTATGTTTCTGAGTAATATAGAATTAGAATTCATTTGTAGCCATCATAAGTGGTTTTTAATGGGCTTTATCCATTCTGACAGAGAAGTAGTCCAATTTTTTGTATAACTTTTTCATTTATTTAGCACTGTATCAGCATATCGTTGTAGATGGTATTGTAAAAATCCATATGTGTATCCATCCATCCAGATGATGTGATATATTGGCCCAGCCAATCGCTACAAACAGGGAATATGTGGGATTGTTAGGGCTGCTCCAGACCCCGGATAACACAGACATTGGGACAGCAGATCTTTCATTTCCAAAGTTATTCATCACCAGAGTGCTTGATCAAAGTATTTGTTTTGGATATGTTTATCGGTGGTGTCAGCTGTGTACCCAATTTTAGCAAGGTATTTTTTTCATGCAGACAAAACCTAGAAGTTCAGATCCGATGCTGGTCAGCCCTGCTCTGTGGATAGTGATTGCCATTTCATTTTAAGATTTTAATGTGGTGGGTGTCACGCAAGACATACGTGTTGATTTTAACTTCAGTTGTAAATATAGGTCAATCTTAAAGATACGTTTTATAAAGGATTTGTATAGTTTCGGGCAGTTTTTTTAAAAGTAGCGGTCACAAGCCAAAACGGGACGCCGAAAATGATGCACAATTGTGTACAATGTCATACGCTCACTGCTCTAGTGTTTTAGTGAAATACAGGTAAATTCAAGAGGGTGCTACTAAATGCATGTCTAAACCTAGTTTTCTTTGCCCTATGTCATTATGAATCACATTCAATTAATCATTCGATTGTTCTCAACAATATCACAACCTTAATATACTTGTACTTGACAGTGTTGATGAAATAAGAACGTTAGTTTGCTGTGACCGTTGCTGGTTCAGACTGCGCCGCTCTCGGTTGTATCTCTTCCATAGTCGGGCGTTGGGAGGCGTTTCCGCGCTTTTAGACCAATCAAAATCAACTTGACACCCTTGTCATTTTTGTCTCCAGATCCGTGGCATTATATTCCTCTAACCAATCAATTTTGAGAGGAGCTGTTTTTTATGGCGATTTTTATTTTATTTTATTTTTTATTTTTTAAAGGAGAAGACTCAGAAATTCACAATGGAAACTGGAACAGATTGATTTTCAATATCTACCCTCCCCGAAAACAGTCAACTTAGTTAATTAATGTGTACCCTGTATATAGGCTCAATTTAATTTTGTATTCTGCAGATTTCATTTAGGAGAAAGACCATGCTATCGCACACAAACCTGCAGCCACTAGCTAGCTTCTCAGTTGACATTCGAAGTTAGCGCCGTTCTGCACCGCGGAACAGTGACAGAGTTCTATGAAGCAGCCACCACTTGTTCATCAAGGCCATAATGACTTTCTGATCATGCTAAATTCTCGGGAGTAAATCGTCTGTAACTTTTGAACTATATATGGTAGAGACAGGGTTTTGGACTGTTGTTTTTCTGTTGCAATTCTCTACTGAATGAACACATTGTCATAACCATTGAGTGAAATTAATAATTTGGATCATTATGTTACATCCTGCAAAAAAGGATGTAATTCATATGATATGTTAGGAATTTGTAAGTGCCAAAGATCCTATTCGTTCTCTTGAACTGTTGACCTCTGTCTCAGATCATCAGTGGAGTTCCAGACGAGAGAGAGAGTGACCATCTCATCATCAAGAGAAAACTCCGGACTAGGACGGCAAAATGAGTTGATTTCTTTGTATGACAGCAATGATGTCAAAGATTCTGGTCTTATGGTAACAGGGAAATTGAATAATTGATTTTGTTGGTGTAATGAAGGACATTGAGTTTTTCTTTCATATAGCCTTCATTTATCACTTTAATTTATATTCAATTTTATTTCTACGTATTTAATGTTGCACATAGTATGATTATTTCTTTAATTGTATGATTTTATGATTTAACAGAATATCAATTTTGGACCAAGTATGTTTATTCTCAGTCCAGAACATTGTGGTAATGCACTCCTCTGAAGATGTAGACGTCAACGATGTTCGTGTAAAAAAAAAAGCACGGTAGTTTTGGAGCAGAATGAATGTCTTACTGGAGGGATGACCAAGTCCTGTCTTAGTCTTAACCATGCTGATAATACATAGTGTAACCTATAGATATAGGGCCCTAGTCAATCAGAACTGCCAGTCGGCATAAGACAGAACACTATTACAAACTGTTCTTTTTGGTGTCACTCTGTAAACAACATTTTATTTGCTAAAGGAATCTAAATGCAAGAAATGTATATTACAGAAAATCCCAGTTTCGATTTAACCGCACCCTTTTATTTTTGACTACTATTCATTTGTAATACTGTACTGCTAACATATTCCAAGGTGGGTTAATTAAACACTACTATTCCTCCGATGTATTGCAGCGTCTGAGGCTAGCTTCAGTAACGAACTATATTCTAACCTCTCCATCAAGTATTGTGACCGTCCGTTTTTATACTCTGAAATCCGCTCAGCAGTCACTGTATTGGGCCATAATGGATGTTGCTTTTTCACTTACTCATAGAATATTTTAATTGCATCCGAAATAAGCAAAAAGAGGAGGGGAGAGGAGAGAGCAAAGGCTTTGTGACACCCAGAGCTCTGGTAGTATCGAAAGGGTTTTGTTCTGGGACGGACGTCACCCGTTACGCTCGTTCATCCAGCAGGGACTGGGCGCTCCTATGCTTTTACCTTCTCTGCAAAGCTGTGTTTGTGTGGAAGTGATAAAAGGAGCCTGACAATCATGGTCTTCACTAAGTTTTTAAATGAGGTAGATATTCATTTGGCAGAATTCTGGGTTTGGCAGTTAGTATTGGCTCAGAACCAGAGATATAAGCCTCAGTCAGCTAATTCTGTATTACAACACTGTCGATTTTTATAATCTTAAACTGCAGATTTTCAGAGTGCTGAGTGCTTCGTGACCCAGGAGAGGAGAGGTGCCTTAAAGGGATAGTGCACCCAAATTACAAAATGGCATTTTGGTTTCCTTACCCTTAAATCCAAAGGCCTCATTAGGAAATGACACAATGGCACATACAGCACTGTAAAGATGACAGGCTACAGCACTGTAGCGCTAAAGATGGCATCGATGTGTGACTGGAGAGCGTTCGGAAATCTCCCTATCAATGCTGCTCGATCTTCCCCATATACTCGGAGCTAAGTCAAAGACGAGTTTTCTCTCAATCGTGAGCCTGTAACGTTACATTTTGCTATGCTATCACTTCCCACACAGCTGAGCCATTGTACCATCTGAATGTTAGTTCCAGCTTCCTGTTCCCCAAAGACAGGGAGAGTGTCTGTGTCACTCCAGCATGATTCCGAACTGAGAAGTGGAGATAGAAGGAAGATAACCAACTTCATTATCTCACTCACAGTGGAGATGCAGCTTCTGCTGTTAGCACGAAAGATAATCGGGGCGAAGAGGGAAAAACACAACAATCAATTCAAAGGATCACAGTATGTACTGTCGTGTTTGCAGGGCAGGCTGTTCTGTGTTTTGTTGAATCAGCCTGGTCTCATAGACTAGACGCAACATAGTAAACGAAAATCCAGGACTCTCATTGGTATATGTTACGTTTGGTATGGTTACTTAAGGTGGTTGGGTAGGCGTATAATGCGAATGTCTAGCAATGTGTTCGAATCTCATCACGGACAACCGTAGCATCTTAGCTAATTAGCAACTTTGCAACTATATACCATTTTTTTTGCTGCTTTGCAACTTCTTAGCATGTTCGCTAATGCCCTTTTAACCTAATTCCTAACCTTAACACTAACCTTAACCCCTAGCCTAGCTAATATTAGCAACCTAGCTAACGTTAGCAATAGCCACCAAGCTAACAGCCACAACGAATTGGAAATTCGGAACATATATGTATTTCTAATTCGTAAAACATATCATACGAAATGTATTATGGACGTCCACAAATTAATACATGCCATACCAAACGTAACATGTCATACTAATTTGAGTACCAGATTTTGTTTACTATGATAGGTCTACCCGTGAGTCCAGGTTGGTTGAATCAGAATGAGTGCCTTCATGGTTCAAATATTTGGAGTCCCAGCAGGAGTGACATTTCAAGCGCATTAAGCAGGAAAGGGCGATGTCACATTCACTTTTTTCTCCTTCACTTGTTTCAGAGTAAACACAGCTATTGGTCACCATCTTTTCAGAAACATGCCTTTACCCCGACCCCTTTAATATTCAAGAGTCTGGAGGTATTTATAACGTCTCTATTCTGTTTCAGCAAGAACATTAGCCTTATCCCTGGGATAGGCACCCTCTTTCTCCGTAGCTCAGTTGGTAGGTCATGACGCTTGCAACGCCAAGATAATGGGTTTGATTTCCGGGACCACCTACACATAAATGTATGCACGAGTGACTAAGGGGATTTGAGTAAAGCATGGGCTATATTTTTACCGTCACTCTATAGTGATTAATCCACAATTTGTGTTTTGAAGACTTGATTTTCTGTGCATTTCTTAACTTCGGATAATACACTGAACAAAAAATATAAACGCAACATCTAAAGTGTTGGTCCCATGTTTCATGAGCTGAAATAAAAGATCCCAGAAGTGTTCCATACACTTGTGGATAATGCTCACTATTAGGGATTTAAACAAATTTGTGCACAAGATGAGAGAAATAAGCTTTTTGTGTAAAAGCTTATTTCTCTCATGTTGTGCCCAAATTTGTTTACATCCCTGATAGTGAGCATTATCCACAAGATAATCCATCCACCTGACAGGTGTGACATATCAAGAAGCTGATTAAACAGCATGATCATTACACAGGTAGGTGCATCTTGTGCTGGGGACAATAAAAGCCCACTCTAAAATGTGCAGTTTTATCACACAACACAATGCCACAGATGTCTCAAGTTTTGAGGGAGCGTGCAATTTGCATGCTGACTGCAGGAATGTCCACCGGAGCTGTTGCCTGAGAACTTAATGTTTGTTTCTCTACAATAAGCCGCTGCCTTCATTTTAGAGAATTTGGAAGTACGTCCAACCGGCCTCACAACCGCAGACCACGTGTATGGCGTCATGTGGGCGAGTGGTTTGCTGATGTCAACGTGAACAGAGTGCCCCATGGTGGGGTTATATGATATGGGCAGGCATAAGCTACGGACAACGAACACAATTGCATTTTATTGATGGCAATTTGAATGCACAAAAACACTGTGACCAGATCCTGAGGCCCATTTTTTTAAAAAGTGTCTGTGACCAACAGATGCATATCTGTATTCCCAGTCATGTGAAATCCATAGATCAAGGCCTAATGAATGTATTTCAATTGACTTATTTCCTCATATGAACTGTAACTTAGTAAAATCAAATTGTTGCATGTTGCGTTTATATTTTTGTTCAGTATATGTATGACCAATCAAACAAATGATTTTTATCCAATATGGACTGTTTTCGTCTGATGATGACACATTTGTCCTGAAAAGGCAACATCCTGCTCTGATTACATCACATTGACATGTTAACACACCAATGTAGACTTCTACAGCTGAAGTCGGAAGTTTACATACACTTAGGTTGTAGTCATTAAAACTCGTTTTTCAACCACTCCCAGGGGCGGTGTGTTCATTAGGGCGATATGGGCGACGCACTGCCAAACGGGAAAAGGAAGGGATTTTTTTTCTAATCAATTATATCACGGCAACAGTAGTTATCAGTGTTCTAATCTAGACGTCTGATCTGCCACTAAATGTCCAATCAGGCTAAAGTCGTGCTTCAAATGGCCCCGCCCCTTTTGGGGCGATTTCAGTCAGGTTGAAAATCGCCCAGGGGTCTCTCATAGACTATCATGTAAAATCTTTTTTTTTCAAATATCAGAGCTTTCAATACAATCTCTATGGGTTTCTGAGGGCTTGCACTTACGCGCTTTCGTCATACGTAACATAACCATGAACGTAACTAAGAAAAGAGCGGGTAGCAGCGTCAATCAATTCACGTACTACTATCAACATGGCTAGCGTTCAGTGCAACTCGATTGTCTCTTTGAAAGAAGTTCACATCAAAGACCATTCAAAACGAGCTACTGGAGTGTATGCTAGCGGTCATGAGGGAACATATTGTGGAGGAGGTGAAGTCGGCGAACTTCGTAGCTATCCAAGCTGACGAGACCACGGACGTTTCTACACAGACACAGCTGGTGCTTGTGCTGAGGTACATGGATAGCAACCACAAAGTGCAGGAGCGCTTTTTTGAGTTCCTTCCCATCTCGGAATCAACCTCAGTCTCAATCGCCAGTGTGCTTTTGGAGAGACTGAACGGTCTTTTGCCGACGACGTGAAAGTCAAACTGTGGTGCACTGGCACTGTACCAGGTTCTCATGAGCTACAACCTCCAGGAGACGTTCTCTGAGACTGTGACTCTGTTGAACATCCTCATAACTACTCCCATGACAACAGCTGAAGCTGAGAGATGCTTCTCAACTTTGACACGAGTTAAGACATTCCTGCGAAATTCAATGGGCCAGGAACGTCTGAATGCACTGGCCATGCTTTCCATGGAGAGAGAACTAGTCCTCAGCATGCCTGATTTCAATGAGAAAGTCATTGACCGCTTTGCTGCATTGAAAGAGAGAAGAGAACAGTTTCAGTACAAGTAATGTAGCCTCTCTCTCTCTTTGTCCCTCCCTGTCTGTCTCTTTAACACACACACGCCCAAATCAGTTCACAGTTGATGTTGTTTAAAATAGTTATTTTTCATTTTAAAAAAAAGTAAAAAAAATAAAATAATCTGTTCATGTTCATTTTTACAAATCTATACAATTGGCCAGAATATGGTTGTTCATATTTACAAATCTATACAATTGGCCAGAATATGGTTGTTCATTTTTACAAAGCCATACAGATAGCTGTGTTTACCTTTTCTAGAAACTATTTTCAAATTCTGTTTTCAGGCAAAATGTATATCACTGTTCATTTTCACAAATCTATACAAGAGGGCAGAATATGGAAGTCTATAAAAATTTCTTATTACCAATAACTTGCATCAATGTTTTCAGTAGCCTCTATCAAAAGCTCCTGCTTGCTTGTTGTGAATTATGCTCAGGTGCACATATTTCCAATTCAACCATGAGGCAAAAAATGTGGTAAAAGCTCTTGTTGATCCTGCAATCTGAACAAATACCAAGATGCTGTATTTTCAGCTGATATTTCATTTGTTTATGGAAATGCATATTGTTTATGCAGTGTTGAGGAATGTGAAAGAACACCCTTGATTATTTTTACTGTGATAACTTATTTTGCTTTTGTAAGCCAACACTTTTGAGATCAGTCAATAAATGCTTCTGGCATTGACTTATATGCTGCCCCTGTCTTCATGTTGTTGCTGGACATATCTTTTTTAAAATGTGTGTAGGTCACCTAAATCATCAGAAAAATTGCCCCCCCTGAGAATTTTTTCAGGAGCCGCCACTGACCACTCCACAAATGTCTTGTTAACAAACTACAGTTTTGACATGTCGGTTAGGACATCTACTCTGTGCATGACACAAGTAATTTTTCCAACAATTGTTTACAGACAGATTATTTCACTTATAATTCACTGTATTACAATTCCAGTGGGTCAGAAGTTTACATACACTAAGTTGACTGTGCCTTTTAAACAGCTTGGAAAATTCCAAGCTGTTTAAAGACCTCCACAAGTCTGGTTCATCCTTGGGAGCAATTTCCAAACGCATGAAGGTACCACGTTCATCTGTACAAACAATAGTACTCAAGTATAAACACCATGGGACCACGCAGCTGTCATACCGCTCAGGAAGAGATGAATGTACTTTGGTGCGAAAAGTGCAAATCAATCCCAGAACAACAGCAAAGCACCCTGTGAAGATGCTGGTAGAAACCGGTACAAAAGTATCTATATCCACAGTAAAATGGGTCCTATATCGACATAACCTGAAAGGCCGCTCAGCAAGGAAGAAACCACTGCCACAAAACTGCCATAAAAAAGCCAGACTACGGTTTGATCAAAGATCGTACTTTTTGTAGAAATGTCCTCTGGTCTTATGAAACAAAAATAGAACTGTTTGGCCATAATGACCATCGTTATGTTTGCAGGAAAAAGGGGGTTGCTTGCAAGCCGAAGAACACCATCCCAACCGTGAAGCATGGGGGAGGCGGTATCATGCTGTGGGGGTGCTTTGCTGCAGGAGGGACTGGTGCACTTCACAAAATAGATGGCATCATGAGGAAGGAAAATTATGTGGATATACTGAAGCAACATCTCAAGACATCAGTCAGGAAGTTAAAGCTTGGTCGCAAATGGGTCTTCCAAATGGACAATGACCCCAAGCATACTTCCAAAGTTGTGGCAAAATGGCTTAAGGACAACAAAGTCAAGGTATTGGAGTGGCCATCACAAAGCCCTGACCTCAATCCTATAGAAAATGTGTGGGCAGAACTGAAAAAGCGTGTGCGAGCAAGGAGGCCTACAAACCTGTCTCAGTTACACCAGCTCTGTCAGGAGGAATGGGCCAAAATTCACCCAACTTATTGTGGGAAGCTTGTGGAAGGCTACCCGAAACGTTTGACCCAAGTTAAACAATTTAAAGGCAATGCTACCAAATACTAATTGAGTGTATGTAAACTTCTGACCCACTGGGAATGTGATGAAAGAAATAAAAGCTGAAATAAATAATTCTCTCTACTAATATTCTGACATTTCACATTCTTAAAATAAAGTGATGATCCTAACTGACCTAAGACAGGGAATTTTTACTAGGATTAATTGTCAGGAATTGTGAAAAACTGAGTTTAAATATATTTGGCTAAGGTGTATGTAAACTTCCGACTTCAACTGTATATGCCATTTTGTCAACAGTGAACACCTTGTAACTAGATATTGCCCAGCTAGCACATAACGTTCTGAGAACCATACTGTATGTTTCTTAGCGCTTGGTGAGATTGTGGTTGTCCTAATGGTTATTTTGCATATAGCCTTCCCACAACCTTATGGGAATGGTGCAGGATAATTTGCTTGGCTTGGGAACATTCTCAGCACATTTAAGGAACTGGTATTTCATTACTTTAACAGAATGTTTCCTAAAAGTTTTAACATGGTTACATTTAATTTTAATGTTGGTAATGTTCTAGGAATGTTGTCCAACTGGTTTGACGTTGGGAATTTTCTCAAATAGTTCAGAGAATGTTAAGAAATAACTTTCTTCTGTGGGAATTTCAGTACTTCAATATAACGTTTCCTACAGGTTTCCTCGGGGTTCTATTTAAAGTAATGTGTTGCTGCCATGCTGTGTTGTTGACTTAGGTCTCTCTTTGTTTAGTGTTGTGGTGTCTCTCTTTATGTAGTGTTGTGGTGTCTCTCTTTATGTAGTGTTGTGGCGTCTCTCTTGTCGTGATGTGTGTTTTGTCCTATAATTTTTCCTCCCAGCCCCCGTCCCCGCAGGAGGCCTTTTGCCTTTTGGTAGGCCGTCATTGTAAATAAGAATTTGTTCTTAACTGACTTGCCTAGTTAAATAAAGGTGAAATAAAAATAAATAAATAAAAACATTGTTCCGAGAACGTTAACAAAACTTTCCATAAAAACCACAAGAAAACATTCATAACATTCAGAGAACGTCTAAGAATGTTATTTAAAAACATTCCGTTCTCAGCGCCAACAAAAATGACTATCGTCTATCTTGTTTAGTGTCTTCAGTTGTCTTGTCAGAGCCACTAATTGGCCACACCTGATCTTAATGAGTGCTTGTTTCCTTTGAAATGGGGTCTGTTTGAATAGACAAAAATCAACAGCTTTGTATGAGTTAAAAAAACATGGCATCCTAGCTCCATCCTGGTGGCGCAGTGGACTAATTCCATGGATAGAGAACAGAAGATCATAAGTCTAATCTCACTGTGCCACAATAAAAATGTGTTTGCATGATTTAATGCTTAAGGAAATTAATTTCCATGTGTCCTATCTGTGATTGGAGTTCAAAACAGTTAACCTGAACTAGCAGTTTTATTAAGTCTTATTGAAACGTTCTCAGAATTTTATTTACCTACCTTCAAATAACCTATAATTTCCATTCTCAGAATGTTAAGAAAACCTCCCGGAAATGTTTTCAGGGAACCATAGTTAAAACGTTCTCAGAACCTCCCTGCAACCAAAAAATTAACATTCCCAGAACAGGCAAAATGTTCTCTTCCGTTCTCAGAACCTTTAAAAAAAAAACGTTCCGTTTTACTGGTCAGGATAGTTATGTCTTCATTCCCAGAAGGACCAGTGGGAAAACCAAAAACGTACGTTCCCACAACTTCCAAAAAACAAAATGTGCTAGCTGGGTGTAGATCAGCAGTGTAGTTGTAAACCTAGGTTAGCAGGGAGCTACGCAACTCAAATTAGTACAGCTGCGGCCTAATTTCACTGTCTCGTGGAAAGAGACAGAAAACCAATTCTCTGAGGAGAACCATGTGTTGGTCTGCCAGCTGGCCACAACTGGGCTTTAGTTCTACCACCACAATGAGAGGCAATTACTGTTTTACTGTTATGAACACAATGATGCAATTACTGTTTTACTGTTTTAAGGGGGATTTAAACCAACATGGCAGCAAATCAACAAAAACACTTTTCCTCCAGCCCAATGAAAATACATGTTAATGGTTGACTGTGTTCGTATGACAACTCAACTCAATATTGGTTCTCAGGGCTACTGAGAACTGTTTTAGGGTGTGGGATTGAATTTTTAAAATATAATTTATTTGGGTCAAAAACAAGATGTACAGTGTATTCCCAGAGGATAGCACTTAGTTTTAATTAATTAAAACACTTGTTTCCAAAGTGGTCCTCGATCAATGGTAAGAACAAATAGAACATTGTGATTAAAATACCAAATTACAAACAACCACATTCATATTGACATACCAGAAAAGTGGCACTATGCATCTGATAAATCTGTTGAATGATGATACACAGATACAACCCAGCTAGCATATAACGTTCTGAGAACAATATATTTCTTAGAGCTTGGTGAGAGTGTGGTTGTCCTGTGGTTATTTTGCATACAACCTTCCCACAACGTTCTGAGAACCATGTTTCTTAGGTGTGAATTTCAGTATTTTAGCATTATGTTTCCTACAGCTTTCCTCATGGTTCTATTTAAAGTAATGTTCTCAAATTGTTCAGAGAACGTTAACAACGTTCTTCTGTGGGAATTTCAGTACTTCAACATAACGTTTGCTGCAGGTTTCCTCGTGGTTCTATTTAAAGTCGTTCTCAGAACATTAAGAAAACTTTCCATAAAAACCACAGAAAACATTTGTAATGTTCAAAGGATGTTCTAAGAATGTTCTTTAAAAACATACATTCCGTTCTCAGCGCCAACAAAACTCTCTATCCTCTATCTTGTTATGTGTGTTCAGGTGTGTTGGCCACGCCCACTAATTGGCCACACCTGATCTTAATGAGTGATTGTTTCCTTTGAAATGAGGTATGTTTGAATAGACTAATGTTAACAGCTTTGTATGAGTTTTTAAAAAACATGGCATCCTAGCTCCATCCTGGTGGCGTGGTGGACTAATTCCATGGATAGAGAACAGAAGATCATGGGTCTAATCTCACTGACGCTGTGCCACAATAAAAATGTGTTTGCATGATTCATGCCTAAGTAAATACATTTCCATGTGTCCTATCTGTGCTTGGAGATCAAAACAGTTAAATTAAGCCACCAGTGTTATTAAAAGTCTTATTGAAACATATCAAATTGTTATTTAATTACCTTCAAACAACCTATAATATCCATTCTCAGAATGTTGAGAAAACCTCTGAGGATTACTTTCAGGGAACCATACTGCAGTAAAACGTTCTCAGGTCCTGCCTGCAACCTAAAAATGTACGTTCCCAGAACAGGCTAAGTTTTACCGGTCAGGACACTTATGGCTTCGTTCCCAGAAGCGATGGGAAACCAAAAAACGGACGTTCCCACAACTTCCTAGGAACCAAATGTGCTAGCTGGGAATACTCTCAGCAGTCTGGGTTCTAAATGTGATTTATTAGGGATAACACTATTTACAGGGAGGAAATCACAATGTGGTTTATCAGTGTCCCCAGGTTGTCTGTGTAGATCGCCTTACAACCCCCATTCATCACAGCTGAACACTGAATACCATAGTGCCACTGGCACTTTAATACACGTGTCTATGTTTTCCTGAAACACATTATAGGTAGGTACAGAGGAGATCAACCTTTGAGTTAAGGTACAACGGGGAATTTGAACAAAGGCTCAATTTAATGAAGACCTACTGTGTATCAGATAAATTGCTATTTATGGCTTCATTCTTTATAAATGTAGGCTCCTTTTTTTAACCTTTTTGTGATTTTGAATTTTTATTAGGATCCCCATTAGTTGACGCCATGATGTCAGCTTATCTTCCTGGAGTCCAACACAGCACTAAAGAGACATTACACACAATTACTATTTACATTTAAGGCATTACAAACATTTAAGAAATAGACATTTGATCAATGACAAAGAGTGGCAAGGAGCGGAATGTTAGCTAAAGAGACTGGTACTCAGTCTATCTAGCAGGCTATCTAGCAAGGCTATCTAGCAGGCTATCTAGCAGGCTATCTAGCAGGCTATCTAGCAGGCTATCTAGCAGGCTATCTAGCAGGCTATCTAGCAGGCTATCTAGCAGGCTATCTAGCAGGCTATCTAGCAGGCTATCTAGCAGGCTATCTAGCAGGCTATCTAGCAGGCTATCAGTCACTTGTTACTCTTAATCTATATTGTTGACTCTTCCCTTACCTTATGTCAACTCTCACTATTGAGGTTGTGGTTTGCACCTTGGGAATAAGAATCATTAGTGTCAACAATTTGTTCAAAATATAAAACTAATAGCTTGATGAGTTGTTTTTGTTGATCCAGCTTTGCTGACTTTTTGGCACTCAGTTATTTTTTGTTTTGTTATTGCTGAACCTCCCCTTCATTTGCCATGCTCTACAGAGCGTGAATGGGGATAAATATTCGATACAGACCAGTAAAAGGCTATTTATGGCCCTTATATTGTATTTTATTAAGGTCAAACAATAAAAGGCTCATATGGAATTCCAGTTCTAAGGGGAAGGGCTTAAGGAGCAGACAGGAAGGGAGGCGGGGTTGGACTGCTCCATGGAAACCAAGCACCATGGCAACAGAAGTTTGGTCAAAACGCCCTGTGATATTACAAACTTCAATTAAACTCAGTTCACTTTTGAAGTGTGATGTTTTTACTGCGCTATTGCCACAGCTCTCTTAGCAAACCCTCCAAACCAACCCTCAAAGCAAGCCTTGGTCAACAATGGCAAGGACAAACTACTATATGTTTAAATGAAAAAATGAAGACACCTTGAATAGATGTGCACCTTATATCTCATCCAATGAATAGAATGGTATATCTCATCCAATGAATAGAATGGTGGCTCTTGTCTTTGAGCGCTGACAAGGACAGGTCCATAAATCTAAAAGGAGATTTTCAGGTGTGGGCTTTTAAGTCATTAACTTCCAGACAGCGACAGCATTCATCATGCTGTGATGACTAGAAATGTAATTCAGCAAAATAATCCATAAAATAGCATTTTAATGCTAAATTGTTTAAAAGAAATAACCTTATTATAAATAATCTTGGAACATTGTGCTATTGCAGTCACATCCCCCTTCTAACATATTGGAGAGAAAATAGCATATTATGTAACACTTAGCAAACCCACCAACACTTAGCAAACCCACCAACACTTAGCAAACCCACCAACACTTAGCAAACCCACCAACACTTAGCAAACCCACCAACACTTAGCAAATCCACCAACACTTAGCAAACCCACCAACACTTAGCAAACCCACCAACACTTAGCAAACCCACCAACACTTAGCAAATCCACCAACACTTAGCAAATCCACCAACACTTAGCAAACCCACCAACACTTAGCAAATCCACCAACACTTAGCAAATCCACCAACACTTAGCAAATCCACCAACACTTAGCACACCAGCTTAGCAAACCCACCAACACTTAGCATACCCGCGTAGCAAATCCACCAGCAATTAGCAAACCCACGTAGCAAACCCACCAACACTTAGCAAATCCACCAACACTTAGCAAACCCACCAACACTTAGCAAACCCACCAACACTTAGCAAATCCACCAACACTTAGCAAATCCACCAACACTTAGCAAATCCACCAACACTTAGCAAACCCACCAACACTTAGCAAATCCACCAACACTTAGCAAATCCACCAACACTTAGCATACCAGCTTAGCAAATCCACCAACACTTAGCACACCAGCTTAGCAAACCCACCAACACTTAGCATACCCGCGTAGCAAATCCACCAGCAATTAGCAAACCCACGTAGCAAACCCACCAACACTTAGCAAACCCACCAACACTTAGCAAACCCATCAACACTTAGCAAACCCACCAACACTTAGCAAATCCACCAACACTTAGCAAACCCACCAACACTTAGCAAATCCACCAACACTTAGCAAATCCACCAACACTTAGCAAATCCACCAACACTTAGCAAACCCACCAACACTTAGCAAACCCACCAACACTTAGCAAACCCACCAACACTTAGCAAATCCACTTAGCAAATCCACCAACACTTAGCAAACCCACCAACACGTAGCAAACCCACCAACACTTAGCACACCAGCTTAGCAAACCCACCAACACGTAGCAAACCCACCAACACTTAGCACACCAGCTTAGCAAACCCACCAACACGTAGCAAACCCACCAACACTTAGCACACCAGCTTAGCAAACCCACCAACACTTAGCAAATCCACCAACACTTAGCACACCAGCTTAGCAAACCCACCAACACTTAGCATACCCACCAACACTTAGCAAATCCACCAACACTTAGCACACCAGCTTAGCAAACCCACCAACACTTAGCATACCCACCAACACTTAGCAAATCCACCAACACTTAGCACACCAGCTTAGCAAACCCACCAACACGTAGCAAACCCACCAACACTTAGCAAACCCACCAACACTTAGCAAACCCACGTAGCAAACCCACCAACACTTAGCAAACCCATCAACACTTAGCAAATCCACCAACATTTAGCAAACCCACCAACACTTAGCAAACCCACTTAGCAAACCCACCAACACTTAGCAAACCCACTTAGCAAACCCACTAACACTTAGCAAACCCATTTAGCAAACCCACCAACACTTAGCAAACCCACTTAGCATACCCACCAACACTTAGCAAATCCACCAACACTTAGCACACCAGCTTAGCAAACCCACCAACACTTAGCATACCCGCGTAGCAAATCCACCAACACTTAGCCAACCCACGTAGCAAACCCACCAACACTTAGCAAATCCACCAACACTTAGCAAACCCATCAACACTTAGCAAATCCACCAACACTTAGCAAACCCACATTGCAAACCCACCAACACTTAGCAAACCCACCAACACTTAGCAAACCCACCAACACGTAGCAAACCCACCAACACTTAGCACACCAGCTTAGCAAACCCACCAACACTTAGCAAATCCACCAACACTTAGCACACCAGCTTAGCAAACCCACCAACACTTAGCATACCCACCAACACTTAGCAAATCCACCAACACTTAGCACACCAGCTTAGCAAACCCACCAACACTTAGCATACCCACCAACACTTAGCAAATCCACCAACACTTAGCACACCAGCTTAGCAAACCCACCAACACGTAGCAAACCCACCAACACTTAGCAAATCCACCAACACTTAGCACACCCACCAACACTTAGCAAATCCACCAACACTTAGCAAATCCACCAACACTTAGCAAACCCACCAACACTTAGCAAATCCACCAACACTTAGCAAACCCACCAACACTTAGCAAACCCACCAACACTTAGCAAATCCACCAACACTTAGCATACCCACCAACACTTAGCAAATCCACCAACACTTAGCACACCAGCTTAGCAAACCCACCAACACGTAGCAAACCCACCAACACTTAGCAAATCCACCAACACTTAGCACACCCACCAACACTTAGCAAATCCACCAACACTTAGCACACCCACCAACACTTAGCAAACCCACCAACACTTAGCACACCCACCAACACTTAGCAAATCCACCAACACTTAGCAAATCCACCAACACTTAGCACACCCACCAACACTTAGCAAACCCACCAACACTTAGCACACCCACCAACACTTAGCAAATCCACCAACACTTAGCAAATCCACCAACACTTAGCAAACCCACCAACACTTAGCAAATCCACCAACACTTAGCAAACCCACCAACACTTAGCAAACCCACCAACACTTAGCAAATCCACCAACACTTAGCATACCCACCAACACTTAGCAAATCCACCAACACTTAGCACACCAGCTTAGCAAACCCACCAACACGTAGCAAACCCACCAACACTTAGCAAATCCACCAACACTTAGCACACCCACCAACACTTAGCAAATCCACCAACACTTAGCACACCCACCAACACTTAGCAAACCCACCAACACTTAGCACACCCACCAACACTTAGCACACCCACCAACACTTAGCAAACCCACCAACACTTAGCAAATCCACCAACACTTAGCACACCCACCAACACTTAGCAAATCCACCAACACTTAGCACACCCACCAACACTTAGCAAACCCACCAACACTTAGCAAACCCACCAACACTTAGCAAATCCACCAACACTTAGCATACCCGCGTAGCACACCCACCAACACTTAGCAAACCCATCAACACTTAGCAAACCCATCAACACTTAGCAAATCCACCAACACTTAGCAAACCCATCAACACTTAGCAAATCCACCAACACTTAGCAAACCCATCAACACTTAGCAAACCCACCAACACTTAGCAAATCCACCAACACTTAGCAAATCCACTTAGCAAATCCACCAACACTTAGCAAACCCACCAACACGTAGCAAACCCACCAACACTTAGCACACCAGCTTAGCAAACCCACCAACACGTAGCAAACCCACCAACACTTAGCACACCAGCTTAGCAAACCCACCAACACTTAGCATACCCGCTTAGCAAACCCACCAACACTTAGCAAATCCACCAACACTTAGCAATCCCACTTAGCAAACCCACCAACACTTAGCAAACCCACCAACACTTAGCAAATCCACCAACACTTAGCACACCAGCTTAGCAAACCCACCAACACTTAGCAAACCCACCAACACTTAGCAAATCCACCAACACTTAGCAAACACCAACACTTAGCAAACCCACCAACACGTAGCAAACCCACCAACACTTAGCAAACCCACCAACACTTAGCAAACCCACGTAGCAAACCCACCAACACTTAGCAAACCCATCAACACTTAGCAAATCCACCAACATTTAGCAAACCCACCAACACTTAGCAAACCCACTTAGCAAACCCACTAACACTTAGCAAACCCACTTAACAAACCCACCAACACTTAGCAAACCCACCAACACTTAGCAAACCCACGTAGCAAACCCACCAACACTTAGCAAACCCATCAACACTTAGCAAACCCACCAACACTTAGCAAACCCACCAACACTTAGCAAACCCACTTAGCAAACCCACCAACACTTAGCAAACCCACTTAGCAAATCCACCAACACTTAGCAAACCCATTTAGCAAACCCACCAACACTTAGCAAACCCACCAACACTTAGCAAATCCACCAACACTTAGCAAACCCACTTAGCAAATCCACCAACACTTAGCATACCCGCGTAGCAAATCCACCAGCAATTAGCAAACCCACGTAGCAAACCCACCAACACTTAGCAAATCCACCAACACTTAGCAAACCCATCAACACTTAGCAAATCCACCAACACTTAGCAAACCCACTTAGCAAACCCACCAACACTTAGCAAACCCACCAACACTTAGCAAACCCACCAACACTTAGCAAACCCACCAACACTTAGCAATCCCACTTAGCAAACCCACCAACACTTAGCAAATCCACCAACACTTAGCACACCAGCTTAGCAAACCCACCAACACTTAGCATACCCACCAACACTTAGCAAATCCACCAACACTTAGCACACCAGCTTAGCAAACCCACCAACACTTAGCATACCCACCAACACTTAGCAAATCCACCAACACTTAGCACACCAGCTTAGCAAACCCACCAACACGTAGCAAACCCACCAACACTTAGCAAATCCACCAACACTTAGCACACCCACCAACACTTAGCAAATCCACCAACACTTAGCAAATCCACCAACACTTAGCAAACCCACCAACACTTAGCAAATCCACCAACACTTAGCAAACCCACCAACACTTAGCAAACCCACCAACACTTAGCAAATCCACCAACACTTAGCATACCCACCAACACTTAGCAAATCCACCAACACTTAGCACACCAGCTTAGCAAACCCACCAACACGTAGCAAACCCACCAACACTTAGCAAATCCACCAACACTTAGCACACCCACCAACACTTAGCAAATCCACCAACACTTAGCACACCCACCAACACTTAGCAAACCCACCAACACTTAGCACACCCACCAACACTTAGCAAATCCACCAACACTTAGCAAATCCACCAACACTTAGCACACCCACCAACACTTAGCAAACCCACCAACACTTAGCACACCCACCAACACTTAGCAAATCCACCAACACTTAGCAAATCCACCAACACTTAGCAAACCCACCAACACTTAGCAAATCCACCAACACTTAGCAAACCCACCAACACTTAGCAAACCCACCAACACTTAGCAAATCCACCAACACTTAGCAAATCCACCAACACTTAGCACACCAGCTTAGCAAACCCACCAACACGTAGCAAACCCACCAACACTTAGCAAATCCACCAACACTTAGCACACCCACCAACACTTAGCAAATCCACCAACACTTAGCACACCCACCAACACTTAGCAAACCCACCAACACTTAGCACACCCACCAACACTTAGCAAATCCACCAACACTTAGCAAATCCACCAACACTTAGCACACCCACCAACACTTAGCAAATCCACCAACACTTAGCAAATCCACCAACACTTAGCAAACCCACCAACACTTAGCACACCAGCTTAGCAAACCCACCAACACTTAGCATACCCACCAACACTTAGCAAATCCACCAACACTTAGCACACCAGCTTAGCAAACCCACCAACACGTAGCAAACCCACCAACACTTAGCAAACCCACCAACACTTAGCAAACCCACGTAGCAAACCCACCAACACTTAGCAAACCCATCAACACTTAGCAAATCCACCAACACTTAGCAAACCCACCAACACTTAGCAAACCCACTTAGCAAATCCACCAACACTTAGCAAACCCACTTAGCAAACCCACCAACACTTAGCAAACCCACCAACACTTAGCAAACCCACGTAGCAAACCCACCAACACTTAGCAAATCCACCAACACTTAGCAAACCCATCAACACTTAGCAAATCCACCAACATTTAGCAAACCCACCAACACTTAGCAAACCCACTTAGCAAACCCACCAACACTTAGCAAACCCACTTAGCAAACCCACCAACACTTAGCAAACCCACCAACACTTAGCAAACCCACTTAGCAAATCCACCAACACTTAGCAAACCCATCAACACTTAGCAAATCCACCAACACTTAGCAAACCCACCAACACTTAGCAAACCCACTTAGCAAACCCACCAACACTTAGCAAACCCACTTAGCAAACCCACCAACACTTAGCAAACCCACTTAGCAAACCCACCAACACTTAGCAAACCCACTTAGCAAACCCACCAACACTTAGCAAATCCACCAACACTTAGCAAACCCAGCTTAGCAAATCCACCAACACTTAGCATACCCAGCGTAGCAAATCCACCAACACTTAGCAAACCCACGTAGCAAACCCACCAACACTTAGCAAATCCACCAACACTTAGCAAACCCATCAACACTTAGCAAATCCACCAACACTTAGCAAACCCACTTTGCAAACCCACCAACACTTAGCAAACCCACCAACACGTAGCAAACCCACCAACACTTAGCACACCAGCACTTAGCAAACCCACCAACACTTAGCAAATCCACCAACACTTAGCAAACCCACTTAGCAAATCCACCAACACTTAGCAAACCCACTTAGCAAATCCACCAACACTTAGCAAACCCACTTAACAAACCCACCAACACTTAGCATACCCACCAACACTTAGCAAATCCACCAACACTTAGCACACCAGCTTAGCAAACCCACCAACACGTAGCAAACCCACCAACACTTAGCAAATCCACCAACACTTAGCACACCCACCAACACTTAGCAAATCCACCAACACTTAGCAAATCCACCAACACTTAGCAAACCCACCAACACTTAGCAAATCCACCAACACTTAGCAAACCCACCAACACTTAGCAAACCCACCAACACTTAGCAAATCCACCAACACTTAGCAAATCCACCAACACTTAGCACACCCACCAACACTTAGCAAACCCACCAACACTTAGCACACCCACCAACACTTAGCAAATCCACCAACACTTAGCAAATCCACCAACACTTAGCACACCAGCTTAGCAAACCCACCAACACGTAGCAAACCCACCAACACTTAGCAAATCCACCAACACTTAGCACACCCACCAACACTTAGCAAATCCACCAACACTTAGCAAATCCACCAACACTTAGCACACCCACCAACACTTAGCAAACCCACCAACACTTAGCACACCCACCAACACTTAGCAAATCCACCAACACTTAGCAAATCCACCAACACTTAGCACACCCACCAACACTTAGCAAACCCACCAACACTTGGCACACCCACCAACACTTAGCAAACCCACCAACACTTAGCAAATCCACCAACACTTAGCAAATCCACCAACACTTAGCACACCAGCTTAGCAAACCCACCAACACTTAGCAAACCCACCAACACTTAGCAAACCCACCAACACTTAGCAAATCCACCAACACTTAGCAAATCCACCAACACTTAGCACACCCACCAACACTTAGCAAATCCACCAACACTTAGCAAACCCACCAACACTTAGCAAATCCACCAACACTTAGCAAATCCACCAACACTTAGCAAACCCACCAACACTTAGCAAATCCACCAACACTTAGCAAATCCACCAACACTTAGCAAATCCACCAACACTTAGCAAACCCACCAACACAAAGCAACTCCACCAACACTTAGCAAATCCACTTAGCAAACCCACCAACATGCAAGTAAGACTCAACAAACAGCAAACCCACCAAAATGTAAAAGTAACAAAAATAATAATCAACAAAGGGTTGTATAGGCTACATATCAAATATAAATTAAAGAATGATCTATTGTTTTTTTTATTCAGTTAGATCACCTTTGTTCATAGCTATAATTTGTTATCTAAGCATACACAAATCACCCCACCACCATATGTGCAATGTAATCTCACAGCAATTTGTATTATTCTGTATGTAAATCTATGACACCCATTTAGTTTGAGATGTTATGTTACTTTAGATTACATTATGAATGGAATAGCGGTCGTACAATATCATACGAATTAGAGGACGTATAGTATCATACGTCTTACCGGCTCGTACAATAGCATACGAATTGGAAGATGTAATTTAAATGTCTTGGAGGACGTATAGTATTGCACGTCTTTATCTGAGACCAGGTTACTTGTTGCGCTGTAACAACAAAGGAGAATTACTGGGATAATTTATGAACTAATGACAAAGGTTAGGAGAACTAAAATGCCAAAAGTTAGGGGAATTTATGTAGCAGGTTGGGTGAATTGGGTTAAATTTAGAATAAGGGTTAGGGGAATGGTTAGCTAAAATGCTACAGTTGCCCCTGACGCAACTCAAACATTTAATCCACGACAACCTTTGGTTGCTAGAATGTCATGGATTACGCTCACCCATCCTCCCCGACCAATGTCCCTACTTTCTGTCTCCCTACTTTCTGTCATTTCTGTCTCAGAAATACGTAAAGTATGTTTCATATGGCTTTGAGGCCAGGCTAGTATCTGAAACTCTTGATATAACTGTTAAAAAGGCTTCAAATAGTTGACCACTCTCTCAAGTGCTGTTACTGTGAAGTGTAAACGTCTAGGAGCAACAACGGCTCAGCCGCAAAGTGGTAGGCCACACACAGCCGCACACAAGCCATGCGCAATGCCAAGCGTCGGCTGGAGTGGTGTAAAGCTCGCCGCCTTTGGACTCTGGAGCAGTGGAAACGCGTTCTCTGGAGTGATGAATCACGCTTCACCATCTGGCAGTCCGACAGATGAATCTGGGTTTGGCAGATACCAGGAGAACGCTACATGCCCGAATGCATAGGGCCAACTGTAAAGTTTGGTGGAGGAGGAATAATGGTCTGGGTCTGTTTTTCATGGTTCGGGCTAGGCCCCTTAATTGCAGTGAAGGGAAATCTTAACGCTACAGCATACAATGACAGCCCTTTCCTGTTTCCGCATGACAATGCCCCTGTGCACAAAGCGAGGTCCATACAGACATGTTTTGTCGAGATCGGTGTGGAAGAACTTGACTGGCCTGCACAGAGCCCCGACCTCAACCCCATCGAACACCTTTGGGATGAATTGGAGCGGCGACTGCGAGCCAGGCCTAATCGCCCAACATCAGTGCCCAAACTCACTAATGCTCTTGTGGCTGAATGGAAGCAAGTCCCCGCAGCAATGTTCCAACATCTAGTGGAAAGCCTTCCCAGAAGAGTGGAGGCTGTTATAGCAGCAAAGGGGGGACCAACTCCATATTAGTGTCAATGATTTTGGACTGAGATGTTGGACGAGCAGGTGTCCACATACTTTTGGTCATGCAGTGTACCTTGTGTTTAACCATCCTCAAAAGGTGCCACAAATGTAAACAGAATTTGATATCCTCAATTGCCATCAGCTTTTGATCTATGGAAATTGAATTTTGGGAGTAGATTTTAATGTATCAGCCCTCTCCCTTTCTCCCTGCAAGCCAAGGGGAGAGAGAGAGGGGGGGGGGGGAATCAATTGATGGAGATATCTAATAGCTCAATAAAGCTGTCAGCGGTGGAACTAAATGTACACGCTGTCATGGTGTCCACGTTCCCCCAGACGGAGAGAGAAAGGGAGCTGGTTAAGTTTGATAAAGTACTACTACATTATCTTTAATCAACTTTGACCGAAACGTAACTTCACCGCCTTCATGTTTCCATACCAAAAACCCCAGTGAAATTAAAACATTTTGGTTTGAAGTGTTGAAGCAGTTAATCTGTGTTAGTCATCACCATGGTGCTAATTAAGTTAATGTTTTGTACACAGTGTAGTTGGCACGAAGGTAAGGTCTAGAGAGTTATGTTCACAGCTTGACATTTATACCTAGTCTTGAATCATTTTTACACGGTCCTCTAAAACCAATATCTGTCTGGATATAAAATGTCCCCGATATATTTGTCTAGTTCCACATAATCCAATCTCGTAACTTTTCCCATGGAGTTTGATTTATCGATGTAATGCGTCAGCTTGGTGCAAACGTTGAAGTGAACTGAACCCACCCCAGGTCCTCCCTGTACGAGACACTCCACATCAGACAACCTGAGTAATGAAGGGGAGGGAGGAAATATGTAATTGACTGTGTCTTATTAAAATGTACTGTGTGTATATGTACTTTTTATAGCCATTTCCATTCACAGCCCCTGCCATCCCGTAAACAGGTTGCAAATGGCAGATTTTGTCATCGATATGCGCCTAAATTGAAATGCAGTGGCGGTACAGGAACACGCTGTACATGACGTCAGAGCTCAGTTTCTCCACTTCACAGCTCTGTTTGGGTTTTGACTGACAGCTGTTATGAACTGGAGCACCGTGCGCAACAAGAAGATGGCCCCCACCCCTCCTGCTGACTGGGCAACTTTTGAACATGTGTTGTTGTCCGAGTGAGGGGAAATGCTGTAAATCGAGAGGAGTCGATGTGTTCTGAAAGATGAGACGTTGAGGATTATAATAAATACCGATTTGATGTCATACAAGCAAACCACACACCCGTTCAAATGTGCACTTCAGATTTCCATATCATAAAACTCATGTTATGTACAGTATCAATGTTTATGATTGCTATGTTTGATCCACAGTTACAAGGATGACATTGCGTTATACCCTGGGTTGTCCTGAACAGGATAAGCCTATGTCTTATTGTGAAGAAAATTAGCCGCGGAAACACACGCACTTGAATGCACTCATGAATCCATTCTATGCTCACCAAAATTACAATCTGTTTGTCTGAAGTGCCTTTTGAAACCTTAACACTGTAAGATCGTATTTCATAACTTAGCTAGCCACTTTGGCAATATAATAAGCTTTCAAATGATGCCCACCTGATGATTTACAATGGAACGTTTTGATATTTCGTAAACAACAACAGTAAATGTGTGATGGTGGGGACGCAGGGTTGTGTTCCAAAATAAAAATAAAACTACAAGTGTGTTTGCTTCAGATCCTCAATGGCAAAACTGGGAGAGCTAAAAATAAATAAAATAAAAGCACCTTATAGTTGAAGACTCTTTCCTGGAGTCGTAGTGCATTGAAATGACGTAGGAACTGCACCGTTTGGAGGGGTGTGGCCACTTGGAGACACCAGTTAGACCTCTCACCGAAACCCTTGTAATAGTTTTTCTTATCTTGCACCTACTCCAAAATGTCAATGAATATTCTTATTATGTTACTGAATGTATCCAGAGTACTTTCTGATTTTGTTATTGACAAATGCTGGGAAAAGTACAGCGTGTGTGAAATGCACACAAAATCAACAGCGTAATGTTTGGATTAAGTCTTGTGTCAGCTGAACTGTTGTGTCCTCAACTTTGGTTTGATAATTTCCCCATAATAGCCATCATCTCCAACATGTTCTCTTTCAATTGGCCTCCATGGTCATGCATATGCTTTTCATATTTCTTATTTCTCCTTTAAGAAATATTTCAATTAGGCCCTATCCACACAGGCCAATTTCCACTAGTCTAAGGGATTAAACTATTAAATTAAATAAATAAATACATATTTAAAAAATTGTTCCATTGTAAACAAAATGTAAGTCTCAAAGACCACCCCAGCTCCTGCAGTATCCCCCAGTCTGGTCCTCTGTGCAGGGAGGATCCCACAGGTCAGTATCCCCCAGTCTAGTCCTCTATGCAGGGAGGATCCTACAGGTCAGTATCCCCCAGTCTGGTCCCCTGTGCAGGGAGGATCCCACAGGGAGGATCCTACAGGTCAGTATCCCCCAGTCTGGTCCCCTGTGCAGGGAGGATCCCACAGGGAGGATCCCACAGGTCAGTATCCCCCAGTCTGGTCCCCTGTGCAGGGAGGATCCCACAGGGAGGATCCCACAGGTCAGTATCCCCCAGTCTGGTCCTCTGTGCAGGGAGGATCCTACAGGTCAGTATCCCTCAGTCTAGTCCTTTATGCAGGGAGGATCCTACAGGTCAGTATCCCCCAGTCTGGTCCCCTGTGCAGGGAGGATCCCACAGGGAGGATCCCACAGGTAGGATCCCACAGGGAGGATCCCACAGGGAGGATCCCACAGGGAGGATCCCACAGGTCAGTATCCCCCAGTCTGGTCCCCTGTGCAGGGAGAATCCCACAGGGAGGATCCCACAGGTCAGTATCCCCCAGTCTGGTCCCCTGTGCAGGGAGGATCCCACAGGGAGGATCCTACAGGTCAGTATCCCCCAGTCTGGTCCCCTGTGCAGGGAGGATCCCACAGGGAGGATCCCACAGGTCAGTATCCCCCAGTCTGGTCCCCTGTGCAGGGAGGATCCCACAGGGAGGATCCCACAGGTCAGTATCCCCCAGTCTGGTCCCCTGTGCAGGGAGGATCCCACAGGGAGGATCCTACAGGTCAGTATCCCCCAGTCTGGTCCCCTGTGCAGGGAGGATCCCACAGGGAGGATCCCACAGGGAGGATCCTACAGGTCAGTCTTCTGTTGACATGTTCACCTGATACTGTTTTATTCATGTTATTGATAGTCTTCTGTTGACATGTTATGCTGTGTGCAACTACTGCCGGCTCTCACATGTCTAAACCTCTACGGATTTAATATACTTCTGGTAACAGTATATGGAAAGAAAATATATCTGCAATTGATAACACAATATCCCCCCAAAGATAAGGTACAGTCATAAAGTCATAAACCATAACAAGAAAATGTAGAGAAAAAACATTAGAACATTTATATTACTAGTTTATATTACACTGAACAGAAATAGAAATGCAACATGCAACAATTTCAAAGATTTTACTGAGTTATATAAGGAAATCGGTAAATTGAAATAAATAAATTAGGCTCTAATCTATGGATTTCACATGACTGGCAATACAGATATGCATCTGTTGGTCACAGATACCTTTTTAAAAAATGTTCGCAACCCTTGGAAGCCATAAACCCTGGAAGTGTTCAGCCATAAATCATGCCCTACAGCCCTGGAAGTGTTCAGCCATTAATCATGTCCTACAGCCCTGCATGTGTTCAGCCATAAATCATGTCCTACAGCCCTGGAAGTGTTCTGCCATAAATCATGTCCTACAGACCTTGAAGTGTTCAGCCATTAATCATGTCCTACAGACCTTGAAGTGTTCAGCCATTAATCATGCCCTACAGACCTGGAAGTGTTCAGCCATAAATCATGTCCTACAGCCCTGGAAGTGTTCTGCCATAAATCATGTCCTACAGCCCTGGAAGTGTTCTGCCATAAATCATGTCCTACAGCCCTGTTGGATGCGTCCAGGATAAATAGGATCACCTATCAATCTATCAGACTGAATTACATTTAGTTGCATGTTCAAACTTTCACAGAGCTGACGTTGGCGGGCTGAATGGTTGAAAGTGATCGTCAATCAAATCCCACTGATTTCTCTTTTCCTCTGCAGTGGGAATGTAAGGTTGTGTATTTATTTTCTTAGTCACTTCCTGAGTAATGAGAGCCATTTTATTGGAGGTACTGTATCAGCGAGAGAGATAAAGCGGAGGGCTGGGTGAGTTTGGGATGAGAGAGAGAAGGAGAGCTGGGCTAAGGAGGGCTGGGTGAGTTTGGGATGAGAGAGAGAAGGAGAGCTGGGCTAAGGAGGGCTGGGTGAGTTTGGGATGAGAGAGAGAAGGAGAGCTGGGCTAAGGAGGGCTGTTAGGTGAGCAGAGATACATCTCACTCTACGAGGTCCAGAGGACTGCTGGTTTAACCTGCCAATTAATTTCACTTACCTGAGCCTGCTAACCTGGATAAATAACCAGAAATAACAGTCAATTTATGGGGGGGTTCATTAAGAAAACTAAACATAGATATGTGTTTTTGGTTGTTAAGTTAATTAGACCATGCCCATTTCAAGCTTATCTTTTTTTTTTTTTTTATGTAGAAGTTATTTCAGAATATTTAGGCAAATTAGCTGGCGAACTCCTTGATCCTGCTTGGTTGTCCCAGGTCTAAATCAGTCCCTGGTTAGAGGGGAGCAAGGAAACGTAGCAGTGGATCTGGCTTCAAGGTCCAGATTTGAATTTGAGGGAAGAAGGCTTTATATATTCATACAAAATATCGCAGAGACACGAATGTACATTAACGTCACTACTACATGCTAATAAGGCTGTTATCTTGTCGGGAACACGTATGCCATGTCTCTAATATGTCTATTTCCTAAATTACATACTACTTCATGTCAAGTGTGAATAAACCTTCATTGCTAATTACTTTATATGAAGTGTGAACAAACCTTCATTGCTTATTACTTTATATGAAGCGTGAATAAACCTTCATTCCTTATTACTTTATATGAAGCGTGAATAAACCTTCATTCCACAGCTGATTCAGAACAGATTAGATCCTCATACACACTTTTTATGTGGCATCATATAATAAAAGGGCCAGCATGCTGAATGAATGAGACCTTCACTGGACAGCAGATGGGAAAAGGAAGTGTGTTCGCCCAAAAGAAACCACAAAGAACCGTGGAGGACAGTGACCTGTCATGGGAAACCAGATCAGCAGCAGTGGTACCCTCTTGTGAAAGCCTTGTGTTTCACATACGAACGAACAGGACTCGGTAAGTATATAAAAAAAAGACACATTTTCTAAATAAATCATCATTGAATTCATGTATAACAGTGTTAGGGCTGTCATTCTTTTGTTTAATTACAAAGGTGTATTTATAGACCCTGATGCTTGTTTAATTAAGAAGGGTGTATTTATAGACCCTGATGCTTGCAAGGCTGTTTAGTCTCAGCAACCTGTGGTTGGTCATGTCCAGTCACTAGTCCTATCTCTCCTCTACTATCCATACAGTGGTCATGTCCAGTCACTAGTCCTATCTCTCCTCTACTATCCATACAGTGGTCATGTCCAGTCACTAGTCCTATCTCTCCTCTACTATCCATACAGTGGTCATGTCCAGTCACTAGTCCTATCTCTCCTCTACTATCCATACAGTGGTCATGTCCAGTCACTAGTCCTATCTCTCCTCTACTATCCATACAGTGGTCATGTCCAGTCACTAGTCCTATCTCTCCTCTACTATCCATACAGTGGTCATGTCCAGTCACTAGTCCTATCTCTCCTCTACTATCCATACAGTGGTCATGTCCAGTCACTAGTCCTATCTCTCCTCTGCTACTATCCATACAGTGGTCATGTCCAGTCACTAGTCCTATCTCTCCTCTGCTACTATCCATACAGTGGTCATGTCCAGTCACTAGTCCTATCTCTCCTCTGCTACTATCCATACAGTGGTCATGTCCAGTCACTAGTCCTATCTCTCCTCTACTATCCATACAGTGGTCATGTCCAGTCACTAGTCCTATCTCTCCTCTGCTACTATCCATACAGTGGTCATGTCCAGTCACTAGTCCTATCTCTCCTCTACTATCCATACAGTGGTCATGTCCAGTCACTAGTCCTATCTCTCCTCTACTATCCATACAGTGGTCATGTCCAGTCACAAGACTCATCAATCTCACCGGAGAAAGCATCCAAGCGAGAGAAACGGAGAAACAGCGCCCCTCTGTCTTGGGATGTGTAGACTATGTATGTGTCTGGCAAAACAAATGTTTTACAATGTATTTTATTTAACCTTTATTTTAGCAGCCAAGACATACTGAGACCTAGGTCTCTTTTTCAAATGCACCCTGTATAATACAATATAAAATACACATTACACACTATATATATATATATATATATATACACACACACACATATATATATATATATATATATATATATATATATATATATACACTACTAGTCAAAGGTTTGGACACACCTACTCATTCAAGGGTTTTTCTTTATTTTTACTATTTTCTGCATTGTAGAACAAAAGTAAAGACATCAAAACTATGAAATAACACATATGGAATCATGTAGTAAACAAAAAAGTGTTAAAAAAATCAAAATATTTTTGAGATTTGAGATTCTTCAAAGTAGCCACCCTTTGCCTTGATGAGAGCTTTGCACACTCTTGGCATTCTCTCAACCAGTTTCACCTGGAATGCTTTTCCAACGGTCTTGAAGGAGTTCCCACATATGCTGAGCACTTATTGGCTGCTTTTCCTTCACTCTGCGGTCCAACTCATCCCAAACCATCTCAATTGGGTTGAGGTCGGGTGATTGTGGAGGCCAGGTCATCTGATGCAGCACTCCATCACTCTCCTTCTTGGTCAAATAGCCCTTACACAGCCTGGAGGTGTGTTGGGTCATTGTCCTGTTGAAAAACAAATGATAGTCCCACTAAGTGCAAACCACCAGATGGGATAATATAATATGCCATTTAGCAGACGCTTTTATCCAAAGCGACTTACAGTCATGCGTGCATACATTTTTACGTATGGGTGGTCACAGGGATCAAACCCACTACCCTGGCGTTACAAGCGCCATGCTCTACCAGCTGAGCTACAGAGGAGCGTATCACTGCAGAATGATGTGGTAGCCATGCTGGTTAAGTGTGCCTTGAATTCTAAATAAATCACAGACAGTGTCACCAGCAAAGCACCCCCACACCATCACACCTCCTCCTCCATGCTTTACGGTGGGAACCACACATGCAGAGATCATCCATTCACCTACTCTACGTCTCACAAAGACACGGCAGTTGGAACCAAAAATCTCAAATTTGGTCTCCTCTGAACAGTTGATGTTGAGATGTGTCTGTATTTGGGCTGCAATTTCTGAGGCTGGTAACTCTAATAAATTTATCCTCTGCAGCAGAGGTAACTCTGGGTCTTCCATTCCTGTGGCGGTCCTCATGAGAGCCAGTTTCATCATAGAGCTTGATGGTTTTTGCGACTGCACTTGAAGATACGTTCAAAGTTCTTGAAATGTTCCGTATTGACTGACCTTCATGTCTTAAAGTAATGATGGACTGTCGTTTCTCTTTGATTATTTGAGCTGTTCATGCCATAATATGGACTTGGTATTTTACAAAATAGGGCTATCTTCTGTATACCACCCCTACCTTGTCACAACACAACTGATTGGCACAAACACATTAAGAAGGAAATAAATTCCACAAATGAACTTTTAAGAAGGCATACCTGTTCATTGAAATGCATTCCAGGTGACTACCTCATGAAGCTGGTTGAGAGAATGCCAAGAGTGTGAAAATCTGTCATCAAGGCAAAGGGTGGCTATTTGAAGAATCTCAAATAGAAAATATATTTTGATTTGTTTAACACTTTTTTGGTTACTACATGATTCCATATGTGTTATTTAATAGTTTTGATGTCTTCACTATTAATCTACAATGTAAAAAATAGTACAAATAAAGAAAAACCCTGGAATGAGTAGGTGTGTCCAAACTTATAACTGGTACTGTTTATGCAATGCCTTGCAAAAGTATTCATCCCCCTTGGCGTTTTTCCTATTTTGTTGCATTACAACCTGTAATTTAAATTTATTTTTATTTGGATTTCATGTAATGGACATACACAAAATAGTCCAAATTGGTGAAGTGAAATGAAAAAATTAACTTGTTTCAAAAATTTCAAAAAATAAAATAACAGAAAAGTGGTATTCACCCCCTTTGCTATGAAGCCCCTAAATAAGATCTGGTGCAACCAATTACCTTCAGAAGTCACATAATTAGTTAAATAAAGTCCACCTGTGTGCAAACTAAGTGTCACATGATCTCAGTATATATACACCTGTTCTGAAAGGCCCCAGAGTCTGCAACACCACTAAGCAAGCGGCACCATGAAGACCAAGGAGCTCTCCAAACAGGTCAGGAACAACGTTGTGAGTTAGATCAGGGTTGGGTTATAAAAAAATATCAGAAACTTTGAACATCCCACGGAGCAGCATTAAATCCATTATTAAAAAATTCAAAGATTATGGCACCACAACAAACCTGCCAAGAGAGGGTCGCCCACCAAAACTTACGGACCAGGCAAGGAGGGCATTAATCAGAGAGGCAACAAAGAGACCAAAGATAACCCTGAAGGAGCTGCAAAGCTCCACAGCGGAGATTGGAGTATCTGTCCATAGGACCACTTTAAGCCATACACCCCACAGAGCTGGGCTTTATGGAAGAGTGGCCAGAAAAAGTAATTGATTAAATAAAAAAATAAGCAAACACGTTTGGTGTTCGCCAAAAGCCATGTGGGAGACTCCCCAAACAAATGGAAAAAGGTACTCTGGTCAGATGAGACTAAATTTCTGCTTTTTGGCCATCAAGGAAAACGCTATGTCTGGCGCAAACCCAACACCTCTCATCACCCCGAGAATACCATCTCCACAGTGAAGCATGGTGGTGGCAGCATCATGCAGTGGGGATGTTTTTCATCGGCAGGGACTGGGAAGCTGGTCAGAATGTAAGGAATGATGGATGGTGCTAAATACAGGGAAATTCTTGAGGGAAACCTGTTTCAGTCTTCCAGAGATTTGAGACTGGGACGGAGGTTCACCTTCCAGCAGGACAATGACCCTAAGCATACTGCTAAAGCAACACTTGAGTGGTTTAAGGGGAATCATTTAAATGTCTTGGAATGGCCTAGTCAAAGCCCAGACCTCAATCCAATTGAGAATCTGTGGTATGACTTAAAGATTGCTGTACACCAGTGGAACCCATCAAACTTGAAGGAGCTGGAGCAGTTTTGCCTTGAAGAATGGGCAAAAATCCCAGTGGCTAGATGTGCCAAGCTTATAGAGACATACCCCAAGAGACTTGCAGCTGTAATTGCTGCAAAAAGGTGGCTCTACAAAGTATTGACTTGGGGGGTGAATAGTTGTTTTGTCTTATTTCTTGTTTGTTTCACACAAAAAAATTATTTTGCATCTTCAAAGTGGTAGGCATGTTGTGTAAATCAAATGATACAAACCCCCCAAAAATCAATTTTAACTCCAGGTTGTAAGGCAACAAAACTGGAAAAATGCCATGGGGGGTGAATACTTTCGCAAGCCACTGTATAATGACGTGTATTGATGTGTATATTGATGTGAATATTGATTTGCATATTGATGTGTATAGGGTATAATGATGTATATTGATGTGCATATTGATGTGTATAGGGTATAATGATGCATATTGATGTGCATATTGATGTGTATAGGGTATAATGATGTGTATTGATGTGTATCGGGTTTACTGATAAACTGTATATTGATGTGAATATTGATGTGCATATTGATGTGTATAGGGTATAATGATGTATATTGATGTGCATATTGGAAAAAGAAGAGGACCGAGCACGCCCCCATTCTCATCGACGGGGCTGTAGTGGAGCAGGTTGAGAGCTTCAAGTTCCTTGGTGTCCACATCACCAACAAACTATCATGGTCCAAACACACCAAGACAGTCGTGAAGAGGGCACGACAAAGCCTATTCCCCCTCAGGAGACTGAAAAGATTTGGCATGGGTCCTCAGATCCTCAAAAGGTTCTACAGCTGCACCATCAAGAGCATCCTGACTGGTTGCATCACCGCCTGGTATGGCAACTGCTCGGCATCTGACCACAAGGCACTACAGAGGGTAGTGCGTACGGCCCAGTACATCACTGGGGCCAAGCTTCCTGCCATCCAGGACCTCTATACCAGGCGGTGTCAGAGGAAGGCCCTAAACATTTTCAAAAACTCCAGCCACCCTAGTCATAGACTGCTCTCTCTGCTACCGCACGGCAAGCGGTACCGGAGCGCCAAGTCTAGGTCCAAGAGGCTTCTAAACAGCTTCTTCCCCCAAGCCATAAGACTCCTGAACATCAAATCAAATGGCTACCCAGACTATATGCATTCCCCCTTTTACGCTGCTGCTACTCTCTGTTTATTATCTATGCATAGCCACTTTAATAACTCTACCTACGTGTACATATTACCTCAATTACCTCGACTAACCAGTGCCCCGGCATATTGACTCGGTACCGGTACCCCCCTGTATATAGCCTCCCTATTGTTATTTTTACTGCTGCTCTTTAATTATTTGTTACTTTTATTTCGTATTATTTTATATTGTATTTTTTTGTGTGATTTCTTTTTTTGGTATTCTTTCTTAAAACTGCATTGTTGGTTAAGGGCTTGTAAGTAAGCATTTCACTGTAAGCACTACACCTGTTGTATTCGGCTCATGTGACAAATACAATTTGATTTGATTTGATATTCATGTGTATATTGATGTGGATATTGATGTGTATATTGATGTGTATATTGATGTGTATATTGACGTGTATAGGGTATAATGATGTACATTGATGTGTATATTGACGTGTATATTGATGTGTATAGGGTATAATGATGTATATTGATGTGTATAGGGTATAATTATGTATATTGATGTGTATAGTGTATATTGATGTGTATATTGATTTGTATAGGTTAAAATGATGTGTATATTGATGTATATTGATGTGTTTAGGGTAAAATGATGTGTATAGTGTATATTGATGTATATAGGGTATATTGATGTGTATTGATGTATATTGATGTGTCTATTGATATATTAATTTGTATAGTGTATATTGATGTGTATTGATGCATATTGATGTGTATAGTGTATATTAATGTGTATAGGGTATATTGATGTATATTGATGTGTATTTATGTGTATTGATGTGTATTGATGTGTATTGATGTGTATTGATGTATATTGATGTGTATAGTATATATTAATTTGTATAGTGTATATTGATGTGTATTGATGCATATTGATGTGTATAGTGTATATTAATGTGTATAGGGTATATTGATGTGTATTGATGTGTATTGATGTGTATTGATGTGTATTGATGTGTATTGATGTGTATTGATGTGTATTGATGTATATTGATGTGTATTTATGTGTATTTATGTGTATTTATGTGTATTGATGTGTATTGATGTATATTGATGTGTATTGATGTATGTTGATGTGTATTGATGTATATTGATGTGTATAGTGTGAAAGAGACCTTGGTCTCAGCATGACTCCATGTCAAAATAACCCACTGGGCACAGACGTTAATTCAACGTCTATTCCACTTTGGTTCAACATGGAAACAATGTTGATTCAACCATTGTGTGCCCAGTGGGAAAGGTTAAATACATTTTTTAAAATTCAAATGTTGTATATATTATTGCTAGTTTTCCCACAATGTGATGATTTCTATCTAAATGTGTTTTTAAAGGCCCAGTGCAGTCAAACATTTGATTTTCCTGTGTTTTATATATATTTCCACACAATGAAGTTGCAATAATACTGTGAAAATTATGATAATGCCCTTTTAGTGTAAGAGCTGTTTGAAAAGACCGCCTGACATTTCTGCCTGTTTTGGTGGAATGGAGTTCTGGCCTGCCTTGTGACATCACCAGGTGGTAAATTAGTTAATAGACCAATAAGAAAGAGTACCAAACTTCTCTGCCAATAACAGCTTGTTTTCAGTTTTCCCCTCCCCACTCAGACCACTCCCAGACAATCTAGCTAAATTCTTTCTTGAGAAATTGCTCTTTGTTAAGAAGCTATTTTTGTTTCTTTTTGACCATGTTAATTGAAAACAATCACAGTAAGGTACTTAATTGTTACCCAGAAATGATTTGATATTGAGATAAAAACGGCTGCATTGGACCTTTAAACCAGTTAAATGTAACTAAATGTAATCTAAAATGTAATCTACGTAATTCCCAAAGGTAACTATTTATCATGAGAGGGCCATAAACAATAACTGGTAACGCTACATACTCAAAGAAAGGTTCAAATCTCACCTTTCTGGTAATAGTTATAAATTGCTGAGGTGTACTCACTTTTGAGGACACAAGCTCAAATACATGGTACAATTACGATAAAAATATGAAATATTTTATCTGATGTAAGCTACTTCCTATTCAACAAAACTGTATGAATAACGCTTGAAATGACTTGTATGCTTTCTAAATATAGCATAATCAATTTATAAAACGATTGACTATAAGATTTCACCTTCCTTATAACTGTAAAATACAAATGTGCATGTTTAGTGTTAGAGAAAATGTGCATATTTTCTAAAAGTCTCTTTTGATCTAAACGTCTGCCCCATCGTTGTGAACGTCTCACAGCTTGGCTTCCTGAACTCGTTAGGAACTCGCCTTTCATCTCATATTAATCTTGTCCATCTATGACAAACAGAAAGTGTTTTTTTTTGTTTAAAATCTGTTGATTATTTTTGAATACTGGCTACAAATCGATCTCTGAATGTGCTACAGCGACGAAACCGCTCTCTCCTGCTGCTCTACGATGTCAGGATTGTTAGTGGCTGTGATTTAGGGTTTCGCCAGGAGTTGATGGACAGTCGGAAGAGCAAATGAAATGGTAGGAGGGACATCTCAGCTTCAAGTCATACTCATGTGTCCGTGAGAATCAGGGCTGCAGCTCATTGTAATTTTGATATATGGTGTCCACAGATCGATTTATAAGCGAAAATGTTGGCTGGAACTGGTACCAGAACCACGCAGGTCCCCAAAACAGGGAACTTTACATCTAAGAGTTAACTCAAGAGGGCTCTATTCAATCTTTATTGCGGAAGTTCAACGTTACAGGGTGATTGAAATGTAATGCCAATGTTCCCGCATTAGTGGAGACTGCACTGCTGCATATCTTTCAAATATCTCTTAACGAATATATTTGAAAAATCTTTGAGAAGAAACAACAAAAAGATCTCTACTAGAAGAGGTGGAACTGTAAAACAACAGCAGCAGTATATCTGCTAGTTTGATAACTTGATCATGTGAGGTCATGTGACAGAAATAAACACTGGTGCGCTGAACATACAGCTCAAAAACAACAAAACATTTGGATTTGATTTCTTTAAGCTTTTATTTTACCAGGCAGGTCAATTATGAACAAATTCTTATTTACAATGACGGCCTGGCAAGAACAAATGAATAGGCCTAAATTTAATAGGCCAGAAAATGTAATAGTCCTAATAATCACTGAGCCACCATTTTCCTTCTGGCTCCATTGCTATGATCTGCGCTGAGAGAAGGGCTCTTAGAGTTGGCTTATTTCTTTCACATAAGGCCTGTTAAGGGGATTGCTTTAACTAAATATGAATATATGAACACAGAGATGCGTCATGCCCATTGAAACATAAGGGCACGTGCCTCCTCATAGTATTTTCGTTATAGCTTAAAGATACTGTGTGTGATATAGCTGTTATAGATGATAGATGTGATATGTGCCCATAGCTTTTTACATTCAAATAAACTCACAGAGAATAGAGATGGCAAATCCAATACTTTTTTTCACGGTTGGATAAATATACTTTGTTTCCTTTAGTGTCATGGCCATCATAAATGGGTGACTACGTGGGTGACTTTGGCTACAGAACTAGAACGTCACCCTAATCCCTCCTGTCCTCCTTCAGCTGTCTTTTGACTCATAATAAGACATTAAGATGACTTTGTGACGTATGATTCAGTGGTGTTGTGACTGCCTAAACACCTACGCTTTCCTATCCTTCACTGGGCATTGGTTTAAGTGTGATCGAACAAATGACTGAGCCGATCCTCAACCTTTTCCCTTTGTTTCACTTAACAATTACAACCCATCACACAACCCGGTACTGCCACACAGAGCAATTTAACTGAGAGAATACTGACATTATAATCAGGAAAATTAAAAACACAAATTGTGACTTAACTGTAAACATATGGAAAAAAAACGATTCATAACACTATCTAAATTAAACAATGTTATCACCATTCTATAAAAATCAAGAAAGCTTCCCAGAATACCCTCAGATTCTATTTACAATCTTTTTACCATGACTATCAAAATCATGCAGAGGATTATATTTACATTTTGAGTCTTCATACCATGACTATCAAAATCATGCAATTCGTTTAATCCTTGATGATGTCACTCTCATTAAAAAAGTAAATAATGATTTGTCAATCACATTTATACATACAGTACCAGTCAAAAGTTTGGACACACCTACTAATTCAAGGGTTTTTCTTTATTTTTTACTATTTTCCACATTGTAGAATAATAGTGAAGACATCAAAACTATGAAATAACATGTAGTAACCCAAAAAAGTGCTATACAAGTAAAAATATATTTTTGATTTTTGATTCTTCAAAGGACCCACCCTTTGACTTGATGACAGCTTTGCACACTCTTGGCATTCTCTCAACCAGATTCACCTGGAATGATTTTCCAACAGTCTTGAAGGAGTTCCCACATACAGTGGGGAAAAAAGTATTTAGTCAGCCACCAATTGTGCAAGTTCTCCCACTTAAAAAGATGAGAGAGGCCTGTAATTTTCATCATAGAAAATCAACTATGTCAACTATGACAGACAAATTGAGGAAAAAAAATCCAGAAAATCACATTGTAGGATTTTTTATGAATTTATTTGCAAATTATGGTGGAAAATAAGTATTTGGTCACCTACAGACAAGCAAGATTTCTGGCTCTCACAGACCTGTAACTTCTTCTTTAAGAGGCTCCTCTGTCCTCCACTCGTTACCTGTATTAATGGCACCTGTTTGAACTTGTTATCAGTATAAAAGACACCTGTCCACAACCTCTTACAGTCACACTCCAAACTCCGCTATGGCCAAGACCAAAGAGCTGTCAAAGGACACCAGAAACAAAATTGTAGACCTGCACCAGGCTGGGAAGACTGAATCTGCAATAGGTAAGCAGCTTGGTTTGAAGAAATCAACTGTGGGAGCAATTATTAGGAAATGGAAGACATACAAGACCACTGATAATCTCCCTCGATCTGGGGGTCCACGCAAGATCTCACCCCGTGGGGTCAAAATGATCACAAGAACGGTGAGCAAAAATCCCAGAACCACACGGGGGGGACCTAGTGAATGACCTGCAGAGAGCTGGGACCAAAGTAACAAAGCCTACCATCAGTAACACACTACGCCGCCAGGGACTCAAATCCTGCAGTGCCAGACGTGTCCCCCTGCTTAAGCCAGTACATGTCCAGGCCCGTCTGAAGTTTGCTAGAGTGCATTTGGATGATCCAGAAGAGGATTGGGAGAATGTCATATGGTCAGATGAAACCAAAATATAACTTTTTGGTAAAAACTCAACTCGTCGTGTTTGGAGGACAAAGAATGCTGAGTTGCATCCAAAGAACACCATACCTACTGTGAAGCATGGGGGTGGAAACATCATGCTTTGGGGCTGTTTTTCTGTAAAGGGACCAGGACGACTGATCCGTGTAAAGGAAATAATGAATGGGGCCATGTATCGTGAGATTTTGAGTGAAAACCTCCTTCCATCAGCAAGGGCATTGAATATGAAACGTGGCTGGGTCTTTCAGCATGACAATGATCCCAAACACACCGCCCGGGCAACGAAGGAGTGGCTTCGTAAGAAGCATTTCAAGGTCCTGGAGTGGCCTAGCCAGTCTCCAGATCTCAACCCCATAGAAAATCTTTGGAGGGAGTTGAAAGTCCGTGTTGCCCAGCGACAGCCCCCAAAACATCACTGCTCTAGAGGAGATCTGCATGGAGGAATGGGCCAAAATACCAGCAACAGTGTGTGAAAACCTTGTGAAGACTTATCGAAAACGTTTGACCTGTGTCATTGCCAACAAAGGGTATATAACAAAGTATTGAGAAACTTTTGTTATTGACCAAATACTTATTTTCCACCATAATTTGCAAATAAATTCCTAAAAAATCCTACAATGTGATTTTCTGGATTTTTTTCCCTCATTTTGTCTGTCATAGTTGACGTGTACCTATGATGAAAATTACAGGCCTCTCTCATCTTTTTAAGTGGGAGAACTTGCACAATTGGTGGCTGACTAAATACTTTTTTTCCCCACTGTATGCTGAGCACTTGTTGGCTGCTTTTCCTTCACTCTGCGGTCCAACTCATCCCAAACCATCTTAATTGGGCTGTGGTCGGGTTATTTTGGAGGCCAGGTCATCTGATGCAGCACTCCATCACTCTCCTTCTTGGTCAAATAGCCCTTACACAGCCTGGAGGTGTGTTGGGTCATTGTCCTGTTGAAAAACAAATGATAGTCCCACTAAGCGCAAACCAGATGGAATGACGTATCACTGCAGAATATTGTGGTAGCCATGCTGGTTAAATGTGCCTTCAATTCTAAATAAATCACAGACAGCGTCAACAGCAAAGCACCCCCACACCATCACCCCTCCTCCTCCATGCTTCACGGTGGGAACCACACATGCAGAGATCATCCGTTCACCTACTCTGCATCTCACAAAGACACAGCGTTTGGAACCAAACATTACATTTACATTTTACATTTTAGTCATTTAGCAGACGCTCTTATCCAGAGCAACTTACAGTTAGTGAATGCATACATGTTTTTTTGTTTGTTTTATTAATATATAATTGTTTCATACTGGCCCCCCGTGGGAAACGAACCCACATCCCTGCCGGCCAAACCCTCCCCTATCTTGGACGACGCTGGACCAATTGTGCACCGCCCATGGGTCTCCCAGTCGCGGCCGGCTGCGACAGAGCCTGGACTCGAACCAGGATCTCTAGTGGCACAGCTAGCACTGCGATGCAGTGCCTTAGACCACTGCGCCACTCGGGAGTCAAACATCTCACATTTGGACTCATCAGACCAAAGGACAGATTTCCACCGGTCTAATGTCCATTGCTCGTGTTTCTTGGCCCAAGCAAGTCTCTTCTTCTTATTGGTGTCCATTAGTAGTGGTTTCTTTGCAGCAATTCGACCATGAAGGCCTGATTCACACAGTCTCCTCTGAAAAGTTGATGTTGAGATGTGTCTGTTACTTGAACTTTGTGAAGCATTTATTTGGGATGCAATTTCTGAGGCTGGTAACTCTAATGAACTTATCCTCTGCAGCAGAGGTAACTCTGGTTCTTCCTTTCCTGTGGCGGTCCCCATGAGAGCCAGTTTCATCATAGCGCTTGATGGTTTTTGCGACTGCACTTGAAGATACGTTCAAAGTTCTTGAAATGTTCCGTATTGACTGACCTTCATGTCTTAAAGTAATGATGGGCTGTCGTTTCTGTTTGCTTATTTGAGCTGTTCTTGCTATAATATGGACTTGGTCTTTTACCAAATAGGGCTATCTTCCGTATCTCCCTACCTTGTCACAACACAACTGATTGGCTCAAACGCATTAAGAAGGAAATAAATTCCACAAATTAAACTTTTAACAAGGCACACCTGTTAATTGAAATGCATTCCAGGTGACTACCTCATGAAGCTGGTTGAGAGAATGCCAAGAGTGTGCAAAGCTATCATCAAGGCAAAGGGTGGCTATTTGAAGAATCTCAAATATAAAATATATTTTGATTTGTTTAATACTTTTTTGGTTACTACATGATTCCATATGTGTTATTTCATAGTTTTGATATCTTCACTATTATTCTACAATGTAGAAAATAGTAAAAATAAAGAAAAACCCTGGAATGAGTAGTTGTGTCCAAACTTTTGACTGGTACTATATGTATATGCTATGCTACCATTCAACAAACATACATTCAACATAAATTAACAGACATTTGAAAAATAATATTTATACAAATGAAAGGGCATACTCCCAGTAAGTAAAATGCCAGGTGAAGGTTGTTTTGTCCATTGGTCATGAGTCATATCCAACATGTTACAATGAAACATTTGCATTTAGAGTCTGCATTAACTGTAATTGAAAAGATGTTGTCTGAAGGTCAAACACATAACCACGGAACAACGTCAACCCACCATGGTTGATTTTTTGACAAAGCCACAACATTGTTGCTGTGAAGTACATAAAATGCTCAAATAGGGTTTGTCTGCATTTACTTTGTTTACAAACATTGGAGTGAAACATGCTTATATTTTAGTTCTGATGGGGTACTACAGTTAAACTAAGCTCATGAGTTGAACTAAGCTCATGGTGATCTTAGGCTTGCTCGGCCATTTCATGAAGCTCCCGACGAACAGTTCTTGTGCTGATGACGTTGCTTCCAGAGGCAGTTTGGAACTCTTTAGTGAGTGTTGCAACTGAGGACAGACGATTTTTACGTGCTACGCACTTCAGCACTCGGCGGTCCCGTTCTGTGAGCTTGTGTTGCCTACCACTTCGCGGCTGAGCCCTTGTTGCTCCTAGACGTTTCCACTTCACAATAACAGCATTTACAGTTGACCGGGGCAGCTCTAGCAGGGCAGAAATTTGACGAACTGACTTGTTGGAAAGGTAGCATACTATGACGGTGCCACGTTGAAAGTCACTGAGCTCTTCAGTACGGGCCATTCTACTGCCAATGTTTATCTATGTAGATTGCATGGCTGTGTGCTCGATTTTATACACCTGTCAGAAACGGGTGTGGCTGAAATAGCTGAATTCACTCATTTGAAAGGGGTGTCCACATACTTTTGTATATATAGTGTATCATACATTTAAAAGTCCAAAGATGGATGGAGCCAAAGCAGATTGCTAACCATCATTCATTGTTCTGAGGCGTCATGTTTGTGCAACCATAACACAACTGGAAAATACAAACATACCATAGTTGATTTTTGAAAGAGTCACATCATTGTTGCAGTGACGTACAGAAAATGTTCTGTTCCATGCAACAGCTAAACATCATTGATTGTTGTGAGGCATCGTGTCTGTGCAACCATAGCACAACTGGAAAATGCCCAGGGGAAGAACCGTAAGGTCACGGACACAAAGCCAGTGTCCATGGACTCACATTCAGATGGAAGGATAGCTTCTTAGTTGTTTCATAATCAGACCTCTCCAATATGGGACTGTGTCTGGACATGGACGATCTTGAGCAGAGGACCAGGCAGGCCTAAGACTTTCTCACTGAGAGAACATAGTCTACTCTAGCGCTGAGTGTGGCAGCTCCCACAATACCACAGCAATAACGCCATCGCCACATTTAGATAACAGAGTGAGTCTTTTCTACCAGTTTGAGGGCCTGGTGCATCCCGGCGGCAGACAGCCTGCGGTTGATGTTACGGTAGCGGCAACGCAGCAGGTTGCTGTAGGTGGTCCTCAGGTCCCTGTTGAAGAAGGCGTAGATAAACGGGTTGAGGAGGGAGTTGGCGTAGCCCAGCCACAGCAGGGTCCTCTCCACCCACAAGGGCACACAGCTAGGGCAGTCCACCCTGCAGATGAAGGGTCTGGCCGTAGAGAGCAGGAAGAATGGCATCCAGCAGACGCTGAAGGCCCCTACCACGATCCCCAGGGTGGCCGCTGCCTTCTGCTCCCGCTTGAAGATGGACATGTTCCTCCGGTTGCTCCTCATGAGGCGCGAGAATCGCGTGCACTCCTCCACCTCCCTGTGGAGCCTCAGGGCGGCCGACACACAGTCCACGCTCTCCTCCTCCTCCTCCTGCTCCTCCATGGCCTCCTCCTCTACCCCCCGCGCCTCCTCCTCCTCCCCGACCCGCGGGAAGCCTGTGATGGTGTGTTTGGCGGCGCTGAGCTTGGCGGCGCGGTAGATGCGGTAGTACATAATGAGCATGACGGACACGGGGATGTAGAACGCCACTGAGGTGGAGTAGATGGTGTAACCAAAGTCCTGGCTGATCAGACACACCTTGTTGTCGTTGACGTTCTGGGCCCAGCCGAAGAGGGGGGGCAGGGTGATGGAGGCGGAGAGGAGCCACACGGACACCACCATCTTGGCCATGCAACAGCCATTCTGCCTCACAGGATAGGTCAGGGGCTTGGTTATGCCCAGGTACCTCAGAACGAACAACAAAAAAGCATATCATTAATTAGCTGCTAAACATAAGCTGTTTATACATTCAGAACATACTAACTGTACATACATTGCATGAACAGCAAACAACTTCCAACAGAAAACAAACACTGGGGAGTTATTCACCCCCAAAATAACTATTAGCAATTATAATAAGACACTGTATAACAATATTATTATAACGTAGCCTGCTACTAGGGCTAAGCTATACTATCTTTTCAAAGGAGAATGGAATTCCGAACTCCTTAAGTGTTTTGTTCTGTTTTATGACAGGGTAGAAGCAGAAGCAGAGAGACAGTAGAGGGACCGGCAAAAATGCTTATTGGCTCATGCGGGGGATCGAACTGCAGGGGGTAAATATATGGCTTTGGAGGCAAGCGTGTTACCCACTTAATTCACTATGAAAATATCGATGTTAATTTGTTTATTTATTCTTTATTTAATTTAGTAGCCCACACCAATTGGTGCCGAGCCCGTATGGGCTTATAAAACACGATTACATCAAGTACCTGTGCACAAAACACTAAACAGAAATGTAGGACTCAATTTAACAACTAAATGCATAATTAACAATCATAACAAAACGGCTTTCACCTTGTCACACTACACAAACAATACACGTGTCCTTCGATGTAGGTAAAAGGCGTTGGAATTACACTTACCTGTCTATGCTAATTACGCACAACGTCATTATGGATGCAGTGCAACACATCACGTCCATGGCGATAAAAACATTGCAGAAGACTTGGCCAAAAACCCATTGCCCCCCAATAAGGTCCGTTATACTGACAAACGGCATAACTGCCAGCGCGATTGAAAGGTCGGCAACCGCCAGAGACACGATCAGATAGTTGGACGGCTGCCGCAACTTCTTCACAAAGCACACCGAAATCACCACCAGCAAGTTCCCGCAGATAGTTAACAGCGTGAGCATGGTGAGTAACCCTCCAATAAATACCTTCTCCATCTTGTCGTAGTTCAGAATTTGCTCACCACACCGAGTGCCATTCTCCATCAGCAGAGTTGAAGACTGCGAAGTGGCGGAGACTGCCTCCGTCGCCTCTTGCGCAATCTTCAGCAAGTGTGCAACGAGCGCCTCCGAAATCATGTTTGTTGCGCCGGGCTCTTTCGCTCTCTCCATCACGTAAGATTTCATGTTGCTGTTGTTGAAAGTTCTATCTGCATTCACGACCATGCTGGTTGGTTTTTATGCATGAACTTGCAACCCCGTAAAATGACATAGCCGGCCTACGCACAGGTGTGCATGTGTGATGTAAATGACTAATCTGCATCGTCCGCCTAGAGCGCACATTCATAAATGTCAGAAACACGCAAATTGCTCTATTTTGAGGACATTATTCATAACGCAAGCCGCGAGTATGTATCAAAAACGACCTTAATTAAAATGTTTCTCTGCGAACATCTCGCACCTCTGGACGCGCCACCGAGAAATAACAGCTCCCGAGGGCATGTCATTGCCTAACTGATTGACAAGTGACGTCAGGAACACCTAGAATATTGGAGTCATACCAAATGTATTTCTGATTTATTCAAATACCTTCGTTGGCAACTAAATCAGCTGTAATAGACTTACAGAGTAGGTCGAATAATTGTAGGCGACAATATGGCCACAATAGCATCATTTGAGATAAAAATTAAAAATTAAAAAAAGAAATGCATATATATTGTAGTAAACATTATTGGAGCAGGTAGCTAGCAGGAGAACGCTGGTGTCAGAAAGTGGGATGGAGCCGGTGATGGGATGGAGCCGGTGATGGCCGGAGCCGGTGATGGGCATGGAGCCGGTGATGGGCATGGTGTATACATGTGAGGGACTTGGTATAGAGAGGGTGGGGACAGCTCACCTGAAGGAAGGAAGGCGGTAATGTAGCGACTTTAACCCAACACCTAGCGACCTTGTCAACAGGTTCGGACCTCTTGTCGTAACGGTTAAGATGTTGGCTTGACAGTCGCTCGACCCAGGTTCGAGTCCCAGTCAGAGTTGCCCCCCCCGCCCCCCGAATTCGTTTCAATAGATCAATAGTTAGGCATATGTAATGGCAGCGGCAGTAGCCTCGAGGTTACCAGTTTCAATATACTACATACTGCTGTTGTGCCCTTGAGCAAGGCACTTGACCCCTAAGGGCTCCAGTGGCACAGCCCCTGTGCTGCTCCCAGGCTGTGGTCTATGTGTGTGTGTCAACTTGGGTACTGGAACAGTGAAAATGAATAATACCATGCAAATGTACCAATAAATCAAGTATGTTATTGTAATCTTATCGACACCTGTTCCCGGGATCACAGCTAAGTATGTCATGGTGCCGTCATGTATTGAAGTGGGTTTATCTGTCCTGTATTATTCATGACTAAAGAAGGCACCAGGGCCCAGTCTTTTCAAAACCTTTTCAATCTGGTTCAGAATTATGTAATCCTCTTTTTTGCCTTCCAGGATCAGATCGATCTGGCTGTTTTTCAGCCTTTTTTTCAGAAAATAATTAGATACCACAATATGAAGATCACAGAATCTGGATTGTCAGTGGTTTGAACGGGCCTCGCCATCTACTGGACAGGTTGTGGTATTACTTCTACACGGTCGTAGGGAAACCGATGAGGGAACTACATGAATAAAGATGCCTTGATTAAAAATAATAGAGCCTGTATATCACTTAGAAGTCAGTAGATGCATTTATTTGAAACTTCTAAATATAACAAATCAAATCAAGTCACGTTTTATTGGTCTTGTACACATATTTTGTAGATGTTATCGCAGGTGAAGCAAAATGCTTATGTTTCTAGCTCAAACAGTGGAGAAATACCGAACAAAACACACACATCTTTGGTTACTATGGTGGCATTATTTATATGCACGCGGGCAGCCTCTGTTTTGAAACCATTGGACTCAGTATTCCACTCAGCGATACGTTTTATCACTGGGACGGTTTTAGGACTCATCATTGTATTCTGTACAAAATGTGGGACGGACCTCTGCAGACTTGCAGAAACTTCCTCTGTACATAACTTCATTGATTACATTTAGACTCACACATTACCAAACCCTTCTCAGGGATGGTTAACTCTGGGAGATCCCTTTGGTCTCCACAGAATTTGTCTTATGTCTGGAACAATTATGCAGAATTCCTTGCCGTTAGATATTCTGGTGCCTTTCAGGCATTTTTAAATGATTAATTGGACACTTTTATGTTACAGAATCCGATTGCTTTTCTTAAACATGTTTAATGTTGTGTATTGTATTGTGTTTTATTATAGTGTGTTTTATTTGTAATGGATACGGAGAGCTGTTGTGTTTTATTTTATATAATTTGTTTAATTTTTTCTCTCCACATTTTGTTACGTTACAGCCTTATTCTAAAATGGATTAAATCGTTTTTCCCCCCTCATCCATCTACACACAATACCCCATCATGACAAAGCAAAAACAGGTTTTTAGATTTTTTTGCAAATGTATTAAAAATAAAAAACTGAAATATCACATTTACATAAGTATTCAGACACTTTACTCAGTACTCGGTTGAAGCACCTTTGGCAGCGATTACAGCCTCACATCTTCTTGGGTATGACCCTACAAGCTTGGCACACCTGTATTTGGGGAGTTTCTCCCATTCTTCTCTGCAGATCCTCTCAAGCTCTGTCAGGTTGGATGGGGAGTGTTGCTGCACAGCTATTTTCAGGTCTCTCCAGAGATATTTGATCGGGTGGAAGTCCGGGCTCTGCCTGGGCCACTCAAGGACATTCAGAGACTTGTCCCGAAGAATGATGGAGGCCACTGTGTTCTCGGGGACCTTAAATGCTGCAGACATTTTTTGGTACCTTTCCCCAGATCTGTGCCTCAACACAATCCTGTCTCGGACCTCTACGGACAATTCCTTCGACCTCATGGCTTGGTTTTTGCTCTGACATGCACTGTCAACTGTGGGACCTTATATAGACAGGTGTGTGCCTTTCCAAATCATGTCCAATCAATTGAATTTACCACAGGTGGACTCCAATCAAGTTGTAGAAACATCTCAAGGATGATCAATGGAAATAGGATGCATCTGTGCTCAATTTCGAGTCTCATAGTAAAGGGTCTGAATACTTATGTAAATAAGGTAGTTCTGTTTTTTATTTTTCATAAATGAGCCCAACATGACTAAAAATCTGTTTTCGATTTGTCATTATGGGTTGTTGTGTGTAGATTGTTGAGGACATTTTTTGAATTTAATCCATTTTAGAATAAGGCTGTAACGTAACAAAATGTGGAAAAAAAGTCAAGGGGTCTGAATACTTTCCGAATTTACTGTATATACACTATTTTCAGAGGAAACCTGGAACATCTCCCAGTCTATGTGATCAAAACGATCTTGAAGCATAGATTCCGATTGGTCATACCAACTACTGACCACATGCCTATACTGCAGTCAGTTTAACATTATGAACCTTTGGATTGTAGTGACGTTTACATGTCTTGGTTGTAGTGCCTGTCTAAATCCACCCTGAAGCCACCATTCTAGTGGGATCAAGTCTTGATCATCAATATATAATCCTGATTTTCGGCATCACAACTATCGTAATCACTACCTTTGAGTTTTGAAAAACGCAAAAACAACATTGGATTACCAAATCCTTATCCCTATCCAGAGGAACAGAATCTTATTTTTTTCCGTTTTGAAAACCCCAATTCTAACATTTAAGCCGATCTGATTGCCTAAATCTGATCAGATAACTTTAGAAACACTGGGTCCTGGGCATCCGGTCAGTGTTAAGTCAAATCGGCCAATTTCTCACAATACCGAAGATCAGGGAAATATGTAGAGGCTTTTTTGTTGTTGTCACTTTTCAATACTTTTCCTTGAGAAGCACAAAACTATGAATCAGGGGTTTATCATCAGATATAGGCAATGTGACTATGGACCATTGAGCAGAATACTTTTTGTACAGAATGTTACAATAGCACCACCGTGTGGCCTTATTGGGTACTGTATTTGTCCTCGTGGCAAAGCAGTGACTAACTTCCGTCTTTAGCTCAACGTCTTTTGAAGACTGATGATTAGACTCAAGCGAACCATCATCTTCAATTGTAATACACTGTAATCACTCCTGCCGTGTTGGCTGGGGCTGCAGAGCAGAGCATCTTCCCAAATAAGATGACAAGTTAACGCTATATCAGCTGTTAACATTGTTACATTGGACCTTTTCACATTGTTACAAGTATTACTTACATAGGACCTTGATATGGCAACTTTCACGAGCTTGAACAGTAGGCTAAAGAGCTGTTGACACATTACGAGTTTTTAATAGAGAAAATAACCACACATAATAATTGTACTGTATATAATTGTAATGTTATTCTCATGTGAGCAATTGGAATACTAAATGGCCTGTCAAATGTTATAGCATGTTTCAAATAAAAAAATGTAACATTTGCTTTTAATTATACACTGCACCAAAATATAAACGCAACATGTAAAGTGCTGGTCCCATGTTTCATGAGCTGAACTAAAAGATCCCAGACATTTTTCAGACGCACAAAAACATTATTTCTCTCTCATTTTGCACACAAATTTGTTTACATCACTGTTAGTGAGCATTTTATCCTTTGTCAAGATAATCCATCCACCTGACAGGTGTGGCATATCAAGAAGCTGATTAAACAGCATGATCATTACACAGGTGCACCTTGTTCTTGGGACAATAAAAGGCCACTCTAAAATGTGCAGTTTTGTCACACAATACAATGCCACAGATGTCTCAAGTTTTGAAGGAGTGTGCAATTGGCATGCTGACTACAGGAATGTCCACCAGAGCTGTTGCCAGATAATTGTATGTTCATTTATCTACCATAAGCCGCCTCCAACGTCGTTTTAGAGAATTTGGCAGTACGTCCAACCTGCCTCACAACCGCAGACCACGTATAACCACGCCAGCCAAGGACCTCCACATCCAGCTTCTCCACCTGCGGGATCGTCTGAGACCAGCCACCCGGACAACTGATGAAACTGTGGGTTTGCACAACCAAATAATTTCTGCACAAACTGTCAGAAACCGTCTCAGGGAAGCTCATCTACATGCTCGTCATCCTTACCAGGGTCTTGACATGACTGCAGTTCTGCGTCGTAACCGACTTCAGTGGGCAAATGCTCACCTTCGATCGTCACTGGCATGCTGGAGAAGTATGCTCTTCACAGATGAATCCCAGTTTCAACTGTACCAGGCAGATGGCAGATGGCGTCGTGTGGGCGAGCTGTTTGCTGATGTCAACGTTGTGAACAGTGTGCCCCATGGTGGCGGTGGGGTTATATGCTATGGGCAGGCATAAGCTACGGACAATGACGAACACAATTGCATTTTATCGATGGCAATTTGAATGCACAGAGATACCGTGAAGAGATCCTGAGGCTCATTGTCGTGCCATTCATCCGCCGCATGATAATGCACGGCCCCATGTCGCAAGAATTTGTACACAATTCCTGGGAGCTGAAAATGTCCCAGTTCTCCCATGGCCTGAATACTCACCAGACATGTCACCCATTGAGCATGTTTGGGATGCTCCGGATCGACGTGTACGACAGCGTGTTCCAGTTCCCGCCAATATCCAGCAGCTTCGCACAGCCAATGAAGAGGAGTGGGACAACATTTCACAGGCCACAATCAACAGCCTGATCAACTCTATGTGAAGGAGATGTCTCACTGCATGAGGCAAATGACGGTCACACCAGATACTGACTGGTTTTCTGATCCACGCCCCTACCTTTTTTATTTAGGGTACTGTATCTGTGACCAACAGACACATATCTGTATTACCAGTCTTGTGAAATCCACAGATTAGGGCCTAATGAATTTACTTCCTCATATGAACTGTAACTCAGTAAAATCTTTGAAATTGTTGCATGTTGCGTTTATATTTTTGTTCCGTATAGTTTATAGGCCAAACCGCTCAGAGGTTTTCATGAGAAGACTGATTTTCGGGATGTCTCATGGTCTGACAAACACCGCTGTAGCTCGGCCACCTTCCACTGGAGGATGTGGTGGATTGAGACGCAGCCCTTGCAAAAAAACAGATATCTCTAGTTTAAACTGACGGATTTTGATGGGGATTATTTTATTATGTTAATTAGATTGACCCACGGGTGCGTCAATAGACTCTTAAGGATGAACACGCTTAAATTACGAGAGTACACAGTCCTTGTGAGGACTTTCCATGTATTGGTCTTTCAAACACATGGAAACCATGTTTGATTTATTTGATACCATTCCTCTAATTCCACTCCAGCCATTACCATGAGCCCGTCCTCCCCAAACCTCCTGTAGTAGGTAATTCCCCATGCTTCGACTACTCAGCCCCCCTCACACGTCCGGGCCGCCATCCCACTTCTGACACCAGTGTAGCAAACGGCGGAGCAGGGAACAAAGCGAACCTGGGTCGCTGGCGTGAAAGGCCAACACCCTACGCATCACGTCAATAGGGTTAACCGACTTGGTGGGAATTGTGACGTGGCTCATATAGCGAGGATCGCTACAATACAAACATTTAAATAAATAAACAAACAACTGATTGAAATACTAAATGAACGCTACTTAAAAATACATCGCTTAATTACTGTGTAGTTAAATTATCTCACAAACTAGGGCATAGAGAGGTTTTGGACTGGAACAGCTTCACTCATGAACCCGAGTAGCCTTAGTCTATTATTTACACAAGTGTATGAACAACAGGTAGGCCTGCAAGGCTATTCCACTATTCTGAATATTTGACTGTACTGTCTGTGTTCACAGTAGGACTACAGCAAAACAATCCACAATAACCCATACACACAAAAAATGTATGCACGCATGACTGTAAGTCGCTTTGGATAAAAGCGTCTGCTAAATGGCATATTATGTTTATTATTATAACCGGGCCTAATTATACATAGATATTCTGACAATCATATCAACCTCACACCAGACCAGTGTACCCAGACCATTACTGACAAATGTAAAAAAATTAAAATGTCATGAACAATCCGAACACTGTTTGACCTGGTGGTATAGTTTCAGTGCCAGAACAAAACAAGATAATGTCCCAACACCCAAAGATGCACGCAGACAGTTTCGTCGTGATGTAGGCTACAAAGTAGCAACAACCCACCCTTCAACTCTGACCCACTGACACATGCACTGGTGAAAACAAAGCTTCATGCTCCACCTGTGAAAAGGTTAGGGTGGGGAATAACAACATGACATAGCAAGAAGTAAACAGCCTCTCCATCTGCATCAGTTTCAACACATAGGAAAATGTTCACCACAGCCGGGCTGTCATGCCCTCTGCTTGGCGGTGTGTGTGTTATAAATCAGCTCAACATGACGGCTACTGCAGCACGCATGATCATTCATTGCGTGACGCATAGCACATACCTATAAATATGCCACAGCCATCGCTGAACGTTAGGCTACATCCAGAGAGAAATAACATCAAATAATCTAACAACAATTATTTTATCCACGCTATAACACAACCCGTTCTGATTTTTAGGCATATAAACCTATGCTTGTTCGTATTTTCTGTATAGAACGAGAGATCGTTGCCTTTTTATTTGATTTTTTTTTATTTATTTCACCTTTATTTAACCAGGTAACCCGGAGAGCTCGTTGCCTTTAGCACCGTGCTATCGGGGATCCTTGGTCGTTGGGAGTTGTTCTGGTGAAGGTTTGGAGGTTCCCAGATAGCACCGACCGTAGCTCCGGGTCCCCTGGAGGGCAAACGGGTTCGGGAGCCATTCTTTGTGACGTAACTGGCAAGCTAACCAGCTGTTGAACTCAGAAACTGCGGTAGCAGCGGGCTGTAAGAGTGGGAAATAAATGACCGACAGTGACCTCGGCCAAAACGTGTTTAAGCGGATAGGTCTTTACACCCTTTATCAACTGAATAAAGGCGCACATTATCGGTACTAAGAGCGACGAAATATTTTCTACTCGAGTAATTTCTTTAGAAAGAAATGAAGGAGCGTGCCGCAGGGTTAGAGAGCTAGATAGAGACAGCAGCTCTTTGCTTCGTTTCGGTTAGTTTAGTAGCACGCCTGCTATCTTACGTAGCTAGCTAACTGCAACAATGGATAAAGCAAAATCAATTATCGAAAAAAAAGGGTCAGGATCTTGTTATGCCAACGGACTTCGAAGGGGGTTTCATTCTCAGGCTAACAACGGTGGATGCAATGCATACAAATCAAGTGGAAACTGTACTGGTGCCAGTAGCAATGTCGAACACTTCCATCATCTGCATACCTGTGATGTCGAAGCCAATGGGTCCCCTCCTGCGAAAAGATGCAGGTTAAGAAGAAGAGTTGAATCAGTGAAGAGAAACAGACCACGTAAGTGTCACGGACGCTGTCAATGGGGTTTGCTGGTGCAACTTTTGCATTTGGTCATTTCTGTGTTTACTCATCAAATAAATGACAATTTATGTTAGGCAGCTACTTTCTTCGGGGGTTTTCAAACCCCTCCTCTGGGACCCTCAACCGTTCTGTGTATTTTAGCTATTCCACAGCTATCACACCCGATTTAGTCTGTCAACTAATCATCAAGCACTTGATTACCGGTTAATCAGGTGAGTTAGTTTAGGGTTACAACAAAATTGTGATAGGGCCTACGTATGGGGGTCCCCGGGCAGAGGTTTGTGAACCCCTGGGCTACATGTAAATAAAGAAGCTGTATTTAAAGAAGTTGCATAGTCAGCTGGCTATAGGTAGCTATGCATGGTACTGAACGTCTTGCATAATCATATGGTGCCAGGTTGGCGTTCCGGTGAGGCAGCCACGGTGTTTGGTCGATTCACCGTGTGTTGTATACAGGCTGCTGTATGTAGAGATTGTGTCAATTTCCTCTGTGTATATTCTGTCAGTACACCTTGTCTATTGTTGGCAGCACCATTTCACCGAGTCAATTTCCATGGAACGTTATGTGGCGAATAAAACGGATTCTGATAGTGATCAAAGGGTTACTGCTTTAAGCTGTCAGCAAATCATCCTATTAAAGTAGTTTGCTCCTAATCTTAACGATGATGTCCTGGATATGAGCTATTATTAGTTCCAGCCATGTTATTTTGTCATTTAATAGAAAATAAGTGACTCCTTTTTGTTTTTGCAATACTTGCACCGTGATTGTTGTCTTCTGAGTCAGAAGTTGTGCTGAAATCGCTCCTGATAAGAAGGCTTGGCGTACTTCGGCCAATTAGCGGCCGCCCGTATCTCCGCGAGGATGGGCACGGCCCCCGAATGCACGAAATTCCCGTTCCCTGGTTTCTAGAACGCTGTTAGAAGTTAAGTTGGGAGACGAAGTCACAATGCAAGAGTTTATTTGCTGTAACAATATAAACTGGGGAAACAAAGGATTGTAAACACTGATCTTAACTTTGCATGCCTGTATTTTTTTTATTCATAAGTGTGTTTGCATGAACCTGAGCGCATCACTATGAAGCTGATAAGTTGGTTGCTGTTGTTTCCATGACAGTGGAATTTGAGCCTCTCGAAACCCCACCATACAGTGTGATGGAAATAGGGCAAAGTGTTTTTAATTTGTCAGAGTAGATAGGGCTATACTGCACTGCCATTATTTAACAACCTCTGGGACATTGAGAAACATTCTCTCCAGTATTGTTGAGTTTCCTTCTAGTACAAAACATTCACAACATTATGATCCAATGAAGGGTGGGTTCTTGTCTCTTGGTTTGTAATGTAAATCAAGAGGAGAGGTAGACTACACCAGGTTTGGACTCCATTTCAATTCAGAAAGTACACCAAATTCCAATTCAAAAATTATCTCATTGAAAAAGCATTGAAGATAATTGGAATTGGAATGTACTACTTGAATTGAAATGGAATTGACCCCAACCCCTGGGATACATGGTAGACCGTCACGAATCCTGTAGCGTTGACAGGGCAAAGAGAAAAACATTTATAGGGAATAGAAAATTGTCAAAACCTCCTGAACGCCAACAGATATTCAGATTATAAAATAATGTTACCCTCCCACCCCCCCAGCCCCCAACACACACACACACACACTTTCTCAACCCCCTTGTGGCTGCAGAGAGCCATGGCAGGGGAAGGTAAAGGGACACCTTTCACCCACATGTCCTGGCCTGTCTGTCCGTCGCTCTGCCCCTGTATCTGGGGACACACACACACACAGCCCCCTACAGCTTGACAGGGCCTCTGGTGTGGTGACTATCACGTGCCCCTAGCCCTGCTACCTGATAAAGAATGATTCCACTACCTGGGAGGCTGGGTTGCCTGTCACCTAGTAAAAGAAAGGTTGGAACAGTAGACCTTGGTCTCATTCGATCAGTTGGAAGTGAGAGTTGTCTTATTCTTGTTTTTGTTTTATAGTCTTTGCTGGGTTTTTTTTTAAAGGCTCTTTAAATACGATTTTATTATAATTATTACTTCCCTGCATGTTTTCATGGATTCCTATCAGATATGGTATAAGGGCAATTCCATAGTAACGGAAGTACGCTTTGACTCAGTTTTTTCACTTCAAAATGAATGCCAAACAAAAAAACATTGATTTCATGGGTAGGGGTCAGTAAGTTCTGGGAGAGGTGACATTAACTGGAGAGTGAAAGACAGAGGGAGAGGGAGGGGTTGTCCAGACTAAGACTGTGGTTTGACCACCTCACGACAGAAAGACAAAGAAAACAGTGATGAGCTGAACGTAACAGTATGCCAGTGGAAGGGAGGACAGTAGCAGGAGACCCAACTGTGGTTTCTGACTATTATGATTTCCCATTCTAGCCAATTCAGTTGCAGTATTTCTGTTAGAGATTTTTGGGGTTATTACGTTACCAATTTCGTAACGGAATTACAAGATTTAATCACTTAATAGTTGATAAACAAAATTGATATAAGTAAAAACACTATAACTAATTGATAGATCTACCTTTACTTGTTTCTTCTGTGAACTTTCACTATCCTCCCTCCTCATGAAGGAGACAAATTAAAAAATATCTTAATGATATGTGGGTTTTTGGTAACGGAATTAAAAGGCATAAAGCAATATTTCTTCAAACTTACAAAAGGTAAACAACTTCTCCAAAACTAAATATGTGTTGATATTAGTTGGCAGGGGTCTTTAAGTCAACATTGTGTTTTGAATGCATTACTGATACCTTTTTAAGACTTTTTCTGGTGCATGTTCTCTAAGACCCCTTTTCCGTCTGTTTAGAAATCCAATCCTTTATTTACTTGTGCCACATTTGTAAGATGGAAAATGGTTGAAAAAATGTATCTACCTTCATTCCCCAAACATATAGATTCTTAGCTTTCATTTGACACCCAATTTGATATATACTGAACCAAAATATAAACTCAACATGTAAAGTGTTGGTCCCATGTTTCATGAGCTGAAATAAAAGATCCCACAAATGTTCCATATGCACAAAAAGCGTATTTATCTCAAATGTTGTGCACAAATGACATTTACATTTACGTCATTTAGCAGACGCTCTTATCCAGAGCGACTTACAAATTGGTGCATTCACCTTATAGCCAGTGGGATAACCACTTTACAATATGTTTTTTTTTATTTTCTTTATTTGGGGTGGGGTAAGGGGGGGTAGAAGGATTACTTTATCCTATCCCAGATATTCCTTAAAGAGGTGGGGTTTCAAGTGTCTCCGGAAGGTGCTGAGTGACTCCGCTGTCCTGGCGTCGTGAGGGAGCTTGTTCCACCATTGGGGTGCCAGAGCAGCGAACAGTTTTGACTGGGCTGAGCGGGAACTGTGCTTCCGCAGAGGTAAGGGGGCCAGCAGGCCAGAGGTGGATGAACGCAATGCCCTCGTTTGGGTGTAGGGTCTGATCAGAGTCTGAAGGTACGGAGGTGCTGTTCCCCTCACAGCTCCGTAGGCAAGCACCATGGTCTTGTAGCAGATGCGAGCTTCAACTGGAAGCCAGTGGAGTGTGCGGAGGAGCGGGGTGACGTGAGAGAACTTGGGAAGGTTGAACACCAGACGGGCTGCGGCATTCTGGATGAGTTGTAGGGGTTTAATGGCACAGGCAGGGAGCCCAGCCAACAGCGAGTTGCAGTAATCCAGACGGGAGATGACAAGTGCCTGGATTAGGACCTGTGCCGCTTCCTGTGTAAGGCAGGGTCGTACTCTCCGAATGTTGTAGAGCATGAACCTACAGGATCGGGTCACCGCCTTGATGTTAGCGGAAAACGACAGGGTGTTGTCCAGGGTCACGCCAAGGCTCTTCGCACTCTGGGAGGAGGACACAACGGAGTTGTCAACCGTGATGGCGAGATCATGGAACGGGCAGTCCTTCCCCGGGAGGAAGAGCAGCTCCGTCTTGCCGAGGTTCAGCTTGAGGTGGTGATCCGTCATCCACACTGATATGTCTGCCAGCCCTGTTAGTGAGCATTTCTCCTTTGCCAAGATAATCCATCCACCTGACAAGTGTGGCATATCAAGATGATGATTAAACATCATGATCATTACACAGGTGCACCTTGTGCTGGGGACAATACAAGGCCACTCTAAAATGTGCAGTTTTGTCACACAATGCCACAGATGTCTCAAGTTTTGAGGGAGTGTGCAATTGGCATGCTGACTGCAGTAATGTCCACCAGAGCTGTTGCCAGAGAATTTAATGTTAATTTCTCTACCATAAGCCGCCTCCAACGTCGTTTTAGAGAATTTGGCAGTACATAAAACCAGCCTCACAACCGCAGACCATGTGAAACCACGCCAGCCCAGGACCTCCACATCCGGCTTCTTCACCTGCAGGATCGTCTGAGACCAGTCAATCGGACAGCTGATGAAACTGTGGGTTTGCACAACCAAAGAATTTCTGCACAAACTGTCAGAAACCGTCTCAGGGAAGCTCATCTGCATGCTCGTCGTCCTCACCAGGGTCTTGACGTGACTGCAGTTCGGCGTCGTAACTGACTTCAGTGGGCAAATGCACATTGCATTCGGAAAGTATTCAGACCCCTTTTTTCACATTTTGTTACGTTACAGCCTTATTCTAAAGTGGATGAAATTATTTTTTTCCTTCATCAATCTACACACACTACCCCATAATGACAAAGCAAAAACAGGTTTGTTTGAGCAAATTTTTGCATTTACATTTACATAAGTATTCAGACCCTTTTACTCAGTACTTTGTTGAAGCAGCTTTGGCAGCGATTACAGCCTCTAGTCTTCTTGGGTATGACGCTACAAGCTTGGAACACCTGTATTTGGGGAGTTTCTCCCATTCTTCTCGGCAGATCCTCTCAAGCTCTGTCAGGTTGGATGGGGAGCGTTGCTGCACAGCTATTTTCAGGTCTCTCCGGAGATGTTAGACCGGGTTCAAGTCCGGGCTCTGGCTGGGCCACTCAAGGACATTCAGAGACTTTTCCGAAGCCACTCCTGCGTTGTCTTGGCTGTGTGCTTAGGGTCGTTGTCCTGTTGGAAGGTGAACCTTCGCCCCAGTCAGAGGTCCTGAGCGCTCCGGAGCAGGTTTTCATCAAAGATCTCTCTGTACTTTGCTCTGTTCATCCTTCCCTCGATCCTGACTAGTCTCCCAGTCCCTGCCACTGAAAAACATCTCCACAGCATGATGCTGTCACCACCACCTTCACTGAGAGTCCTTTAGGTGCCTTTTGGCAAACTCCAAGCGGGCTGCCATGTGCCTTTTACTGAGGAGTGGCTTCCGTCTGGTCACTCTACCATAACGTCCTGATTGGTGGAGTGCTGCAGAGATGGTTGTCCTTCTGGAAGGTTCTTCCATCTCCACAGAGGAACTGTGGAGCTCTGTCCGAGTGACAATTGGGTTCTTGGTCACCTCCCTGACCAAGGTCCTTCTCCCCCGATTGGCCGGGCAGCCAGCTCTAGGAAGAGTCTTGGTGGTTGTTTAATCCATTTAAGAATGATTGAGGCCACTGTTCTTGGGGACCTTCAATGCTGCAGAAATGTTTTGGTACCCTTCCCCAGATCTGTGCCTCGACACAATCCTGTCTCGGAGCTCTACGGACAATTCCTTCGACCTCATGGCTTGGTTTTTGCTCTGACATGCACTGTCAACTGTGGGACCTTGTATAGACAGGTGTGTGCCTTTCCAAATCATGTCCAATCAATTGAATTTACCACAGGTGGACTCCAATCAAGTTGTAGAAACATCTCAAGGATCATCAATGGAAACAGGATGCACCTGAGCTCAATTTCGAGTCTCATAGCGAAGGGTCTGAATACTTATGTAAATAAGGTATTTCTGCTTTCAGTGGCAATTTTAGCATATAAACCCCCCCCAATTAATTTTTAAAATCATGACAGCAATGCCACTACACAACACAACACATTCATTGCACTATAACGGTGTCAAACGGTGCCCACTAACCTACATAAAGCTGTCCCAACAGCAGAATCCCAACAGCAGAGTCCCAACACCTTACCACCGCTACACCTGGTTATCAGCGGAGCCTCGTCTGGCAGCGAAACAGTTCATTCAGCCTCATTTACTGCCTTTAAAAAAAAACATAGCTGATATGGCTGACTTGCTTAAACAAATGTGGTTTCTACTGACAATTGAGATGTACAAACTATGGCATAAGGGGACGACGAGCGCATAAGAGGGAATCCATAATTCCGATTAAGACATTAATGAGCGAGCTAGGACGGACGTAGTCAATATGACTATTTGTTCAGCACTTTTGAAATGTAGTGCCTGTTGCGCACATCACCCACAATGCAATCTGAGCGGAAGCAGTCAACATTTTGAAATACGCTACATGACCAAAAGTATGTGGACACCTGCTCGTCCAACATCTCATTCCAAAATCATGGGCATTAATATGGAGTTGGTCCTCCTCTTTGCTGCTATAACAGCCTCCACTCTTCTGGGAAGGCTTTCCACTAGATGTTGGAACATTGTTGTGGGGATTTGCTTCCATTCAGCCACAAGAGCATTAGTGAGGTCGGGCACTGATGTTGGGCGATTAGGCCTGGCTCGCAATCGGCGTTCCAGTTCACCCCAAAGGTGTTCGATGGGGTTGAGGTCAGGGCTCTGTGCAGGCCAGTCAAGTTCTTCCACACTTACAGTTGACCGGGGCAGCTCTAGCAGGGCAGAAATTTGACCAACTGACATGTTGGAAAGGTGGCATCCCTATGACGGTGCCACGTTGAAAGCAGTGGTGGAAAAAGTACCCAATTGTCATACTTGAGTAAAAGTAAAGATACCTTAATAGAAAATGACTCATGTAAAAGTGAAAGTCACCCAGTAAAATACTACTTGAGTAAAAGTATTTAGTTTTAAATATACTTAAGTATAAAAATGATATGTAATTCTATGTAATATACTTAAGTATTAAAAGTATAAATAGTTAAACATTCCTTATTTTAAGCAAACCAGACGGCACCATTTTCTTGTTTTTTAAATTTATTTACAGATAGCCAGGGGCACACTCCAACACTCAGACATAATTTACAAATGAAGCATTTGTGTTTAGTGAGTCCTCCAGATCAGAAGCAGTAGGGATGACCAGGGATGTTCTCTTGATAAGCATTGAAAATGTAAGGAGTACTTTTGGGTGTCGGGGAAAATGTATGGAGTAAAAAGTACATAATTTTCTTTAGGAATGTAGTGAAGTAAAAGTTGTCAAAAATATAAATAGTAAAGTACAGATACCCAAAAGTACTACTTAAGTAGTACTTTCAAATATTTTTACTTAAGTACTTTACACCACTGGTTGAAAGTCACTGAGCTCTTCAGTAAGGCTGTGTGCTCGATTTTATACACCTGTCAGCAACAGGTGTGGCTGAAATGGACGAATCCACTAATTTGAAGGGGTTTCCACATAGGAATGTTAAGGGGATTATTTTATAAACACCTTTTTCCTCATATGCCATTGAAACCAGTATTTCTCTCATGTTCTCAACTTTATTTCGTTGTCCAGCAGCCAAAGACACAATCCTAGTCATATTAACAACCAATGCTTGTTGTTGTGTCTAGACTTCTGCCGTGTGCATATTGCTGCGCTTATAATGTGAAGAAATAGCCTAATACTTTATCAACATTTTAAGCTAATTGTTCTGCTCTGTTGCATCAGCCTCATTGCTTTTTAAAGTTATTTTTTTTTAAATGTACAGCGGTTGTATTAATTTGGGATGTATCGCTTCCCACATCTGTCCCAGAGTATGTTTGGAATGTTCCTTTCTTGCACAGGAGGTCGTCAATCTGACCAATAGAATAGGTCAACTTTTGTACTATGGGAGATAGTAGATTGACATAGGCTAGTGCTTTTGCTGTTCGTTAGGCCTACTCATCTTGTTGGCTCACGAAAAGTAAATGTGGACAGTTCTTCTAACATCTTGGTGTGGTCCTCTGTAGCTCAGCTGGTAGAGCACGGCGCTTGTAACGCCAAGGTAGTGGGTTCGATCCCCGGGACCACCCATACACAAAAAAAAAAAAATGTATGCACGCATGACTGTAAGTCGCTTTGGATAAAAGCGACTGCTAAATGGCATATTTATCTTCATATTATGTGCCTCGGAATTTGATAAAGGAGGCGTGCGGTTGCATTCCCGATGTCTGTCTTGACTTGTAGCCTACATCCGAGCTGCGTGCCTGTGAGAAGGACCTGATCACGTGACAGGCATTGGCTAATAAGAATTTAGATATCTGAGCGAGCCATGTGAGCGAGAGGTGCTTCGCACGGCGATTGGCAGCCGAGAGAATGGAATTATGATGATTATATTCAGCCCTAGGGCACAACGGACACTTTGGCAGCAAGGCATGGAATGTTTTAGGGGGCATTAAGAATACTGTTACTGTCTGTCACTGCCTTGCTTTCCAATGGAACAATTGAAATGAAATTAAATTAAATGCATGTGAGGCAGGCTGATTTGGTTCTTTGCTGATGACCGGGAAACAACAGGGTAACGACATGGTAACGACAGGGTAAGGACAGGGAAACAACACGGTAAGGACAGGGTAAGGACAGGGAAACGACAGGGTAAGGACAGGGAAACGACAGGGTAAGGACAGGGAAACAACACGGTAAGGACAGGGTAAGGACAGGGTAACAACGCTGTAATGCATCTCTTGCTTTGCCTTGACAGCCTTCCCCTGGTTCGGGATGGACATCGGCGGTACTCTGGTGAAGCTGGTCTACTTCGAGCCCAAGGACATCACGGCGGAGGAGGAGGAGGAAGAGGTGGAGAGCCTGAAGAGCATCCGTCGCTACCTGACCTCCAACACGGCGTACGGGAAGACGGGCATCCGAGACGTCCACCTGGAGCTGAAGAACCTGACCGTGTGCGGCCGGACAGGCAACCTGCACTTCATCCGCTTCCCTACGCAGGCCATGCACCACTTCATCCAGATGGGCCGAGACAAGAACTTCTCCAGCCTCCACACCACGCTCTGCGCCACTGGCGGAGGGGCCTACAAGTTCGAGAACGACTTCAGAACGGTGAGTGAGAGAATAAGACAACGGGTGACCTGACAACCTTGCAGCCTTGATTCCAGTTAAGGAAGGGGTGTGCTATGTTAGATAAGACATTATTATTATTATTATTGATTTTTTTATTTGCTCTGGACTTGTTGGCCTATGCTTTACTGTACTGGTGTTGCGAAGACAACCTGTGCTGTCAGGCGCTGGGTTGTGGTGCCGGCCGGCTGGGCTTCTCTGTTCTCCGACCGCAGACCTGGTTTGTTTACATAGTCACCTGCTTCCTCAACCCTGACTGAGGTTTGCTTCATGCTCTGATTTGCCTCTGCGTGATTTGCCTCACACCACCACACCCACCACCCCCACCACCACCACCACCACCACCTCTCTCTCTCTCCGCCCCCCCTCTACAGATGGCTGATTTAGAGCTGTTGAAGCTGGATGAGCTTGACTGTCTGATTCGTGGCCTGCTCTACGTGGACTCCGTGAGCTTCAACGGTCACCCTCAGTGTTACTACTTGGAGAACCCGTCAGACACCCAGAACAGTGTGAAGACCCCGTGCAGTCTGGCCAACCCGTTCCCTATGCTGCTGGTCAACATTGGATCTGGGGTTAGCATCCTGGCTGTGTACTCCAAAGACGACTACAAACGGGTCACCGGCACCAGGTAAAGCGCAGGACACAGTGGACATGGATTAACATTTATTTTTATGTTTTTAAAGCCTTGCAAGGTCTGAATTATAATTTATGGTAGTGTTTTAAAATCAGAAATGTTTCAGGACAGTGCTGTTCCCCAGTGCCAGTATCTGCCATGCTTTGACAACAGTCCAAAGCCATTTTACTGATCAGCAGTGAACTGGGTTTCCCCGGATGAATGACCCAAGTGAGAGTTGTTCTCTAGCATGGGGGGAGTCATTGTACAGAAAGGAATTGTAATCTTCAAAAGGCCCCTGATTTTTGTTTTTCTTCATAAGAAGAGAGAATCATCATACGTTGTAATGTCAACAGAGATTACAGAGAAAAGCAATAATTTACAACTCTCTTCTTTGCTGTGAAGAGACAGAATCATTAGATCATTTGTTTTGGTACTGTCCAATATGTAGCTTGTTTTTGGTTGCAGGTTCAGGAATGGTTGAAGAATTGCAACATTTACCTGAAGCTAACTCTTTTAAATCACCCAGCAGTGCTATTTGCAAAGTCATAGTCAATCAATCAATAATATAAAAATACTCTTAGCAAACATTTTGTATCTTTAATTTACAATCTGTAGAAACTATGAGAATAGAAAGGTTCATAACTTTTGTGAAACAGCACAGTTGAAAAAAAAAATATGGCAAATAGAAATCAAAACTGGATGTTGTTCAGAGATAGATGGGAGGGGTTGAGGGTAGCTGAAGGATGGGACTAAAAACAAACAAAAGATAACTATTGTAAAATATACTGTGTCCGTAAAATGTATATAGTATGTATAAGCTGGAAGTAGAAGCCTAAGTGTTGTTGTCCATTAGTTTACTCCAATTAGGGTTAGGGGAAAATAATAAAGGATCAAATAAAAATATATATTTACCCTAAAAATATATGGGGGATTGGAAATGATGCAGACAATTACATTGATGGAAGCCACAATCAATCTTGCAATATTAAAGCTGATCTACGCCCTAAAAGAAATAGGAATTCATAATTTACAGCTGCTGTGCGTCATTCATATTAGCTTTTGTAGTGGAATTGTGACTCACGATGGATAACAGTTAGACTGCTTTATTGTTACCAGCAAGCCAGGTTGAACAACGTCTACGTCAGAAGACAGAGCGCTGCATGCGTACCACGCACCCTAGACAGACACTGCCTGCCTGCTCGTTGCACGAGGACAGTCTATATTTACGGCAGTTCAACCTTGAAACATCTCTAAATAGAAAACGTCGCTGGGATGAAACTGAGATCATGCTGGTATTTGTCATTTTGAAGCTTTCCGTTAACCACGGCCAAGTTATCCTTCTTTGAAAGAGTTAAGTCAGGGTTAGGTTGGTAAAAGGATAACTTGGCCATGGTTAAGTCAGGGTTAGGTTGGTAAAAGGATAACTTGGCCATGTTTAAGTCAGGGTTAGGTTGGTAAAAGGATAACTTGGCCATGGTTAAGTCAGGGTTAGGTTGGTAAAAGGATAACTTGGCCATGGTTAAGTCAGGGTTAGGTTGGTAAAAGGATAACTTGGCCATGGTTAAGTCAGGGTTAGGTTGGTAAAAGGATAACTTGGCCATGGTTAAGTCAGGGTTAGGTTGGTAAAAGGATAACTTGGCCATGGTTAAGTCAGGGTTAGGTTGGTAAAAGGATCCCTTGGCCATGTTTAAGTCAGGGTTAGGTTGGTAAAAGGATAACTTGGCCATGGTTAAGTCAGGGTTAGGTTGGTAAAAGGATAACTTGGCCATGGTTAAGTCAGGGTTAGGTTGGTAAAAGGATCCCTTGGCCATGGTTAAGTCAGGGTTAGGTTGGTAAAAGGATCAGTGGTGGAAAAAGTAAAGATACCTTAATAGAAAATGACTCAAGTGAAAGTGAAAGTCATCCAGTAAAATACTACTTGAGTAGAAGTCTGAAAGTATTTGATTTTAAATATACTTAAGTACCAAAAGTAAATGTAATTTTAAAAATATACTTAAGTATCAAAAGTAAAAGTATAAATCATTTCAAATTCCTTATTAGGCAAACCAGACAGCACAATTGTATTTGTATTTTTTATTTACAGATAGCCAGGGGCACACTCCAATACTCAGACATCATTTACAAACTAAGCATTTGTGTTTAGTGAGTCTGCCAGATCAGAGGCAGTAGGGATGACCAGGGATGTTCTCTTGATAAGTGCGTGAATTGGACCATTTTCCTGTCCTGCTAAGCATTCAAAATGTAACAAGTACTTTGGGTGTCATGGAAAATGTATGGAGTAAAAAGTACATTATTTTCTTTAGGAATGTAGTGAAGTAAACGTTGTCAAATATATAAATAGTAAAGTAAAGTACAGATACCCTGAAAAACTACTTAAGTAGTACTTTAAAGTATTTTTACTTAAGTATTTAAAGTATTTTTACTTAAGTATTTACACCACTGAAAATGATAACTTGGCCGTGGTTAAGTCAGGGTTAGGTGACAGCTCCTGAGGTCTTGTGACAGTTCCTGAGTGCTTTGGTTCAGCTTACAGTTCATATTTGACCTGTTCTGCCTACCCCCACAAACTCTCCCTGTCTCAGGCTGTCTCAGGCTGAGAGGGGACGCACTGTTGTACGTTCATTCAGAACCACTTTCCATGACGTTTCCCCAACATAAGGGACGAAACCGTAACTTGAAGTGTACATGTGTGTAACTACAAAATGTCACACGTTTCCCATTTGATGTCAAAAGCCCATTGACGTTCCTGTGCCTGATCCCTTCTCTGTGTCCTCCCCTCAGTCTTGGTGGGGGAACGTTCCTAGGCCTGTGCTGCTTGCTGACGGGGTGTGAGACGTTTGAAGAGGCGCTGGATATGGCTAGCAGAGGGGACAGCAGCAATGTGGACAAGCTGGTGAAGGATATCTACGGAGGAGACTATGAGCGCTTCAACCTCCAAGGATCTGCTGTGGCCTCCAGGTGAGCGAGGGACCACTCAGTACTGGGGCATTATACTGGATCTACCATGATAATATATGTACCATTTATATATCTACCATGATAATATATACACTGAACAAAAATATAAACGCAACGTGAAACAATTTCAAATATTTAAGGAAGTCAGTCAATTTAAATAAATAAATTAGGCCCTAATCTATGGACTTCACATAACTGGGAATACAGATATGCATCTGTTGGTCACAGATACCTTAAAGGTAGGGGCGTGGATCAGAAAACCAGTCAGTATCTGGTGTGACCACCATTTGCCTCATGCAGTGCGACACATCTCCTTCACACAGAGTTGATCAGACTGTTGATTGTGGCCTGTGGAATGTTGTCCAAGGAACGGTCCATAGAGCTCCGAGAGAGAATTGTGATGAGGCAGATATCTGTGGAAGGGCATAAAACAATTTCTAGAGTGAAGGTTTCCAAGAGCCCAGTGGTCTCCATCGTTGGGAAATGGAAAAAAATGTCGATCTACCCAGACTCTGCCTAGAGCTGGCCGTCCGACCAAGCTGAGCAACCGGGCAAGAAGGGAGGTGATCACTCCGATAGAACTAGAGTTCCTACGGCTGAGATGGGAGAACCTGCCAGAAGGACAAGTCTCTACAGCACTTCACCAATCTGGACTTTACGGTCAGACGGAAGCCACTTCTGAGAAAAATACAAATGACAGCACGCCTGGAGTTTGCAAAAAGGCTCAGAAAGAAAGACTCGGATCATAAGGCGAAAATATTCTGTGGTCTGATGAGACAAAAATTAAACTATTTTGCCTGAATGCAAAGGGCTATGTCTGGAGAACACCAGGTATAGCTCATCACCAGTATAACACCATCCCTACCGTGAAGCATGGTGGTGGCAGCGTCATGCTATGGGGATGCTTTTCAGCAGCAGGGACTGGGAGACTGGTAAGGTCAGAGGGAACAATTAATGGAGCCAAATACAGGCAAATTCTTGATGAAAACCTGCTTCAGAGTGTAAGCGACCTTAGACTGGGGTGAAGATTTACGTTCCAACAGGACAATGACTACAAGCATACAGCGAAAGCAACGCTGGAATGGCTTCAGAAAACAGGAGGTTGGTGGCACCTTAATTGGGGAGGACAGGCTCATGGTATCAGCAGGCCAGTCAAGTTCTTCCACACCAATCTCGCTTTGTGCACTGGGGCATTGTCATGCCGAAACAGGAAAGGGCCTTCCCCAAACTGTTGCCACAAAGTTGGAAGCACAGAATCGTCTAGAAAGTCATTGTATTCTGTAGCGTTAAGATTTCCTTTCACTGGAACTAAGGGGCCTAGCCCGAACCATGAAAAACAGCCCCAGACCATTATTCCTCCTCCACCAAACTTTACAGTTGGCACTATGCATTCGGGCAGGTAGCGTTCTCCTGGCATCCGCCAAACCCAGATTTGTCCGTCGGACAGCCAGATGGTGAAGCGTGAATCATCACTACAGAGAATGCGTTTCCACTGCTCCAGAGTCCAATGGCGGCGAGCTTTACACCACTCCATCCTATGCTTGGCATTGCGTATGGTGATCTTAGGCTTGTGTGCGGCTGCTTGGCCATGGAAACCCATTTCATGAAGCTCCCGACGAACAGCTCTTGTGTTTTGACGTTGCTTCCAGAGGCAGTTTGGAACTCGGTAGTGAGTGTTGCAACAGAGGACAGACGGGGGCAGAAATTTGACGAACTGACTTGTTGGAAAGGTGGCATCCTATGACTGTGCCACGTTGAAAGTCACTGAGCTCATCAGTAAGGCCATTCTACTGCCAATGTTTGTCTATGGAGATTGAATGGCTGTGTGCTCGATTTTATACATCTGTCAACAATGGGTGTGGCTGAATTAGCCGAATCCACTAATTTGAAGGGGTGTCCACATCCTTTTTTGTATGTGTGTATATATATATGTGTATACAGCTCTGGAGAAAAATTAAGAGACCACTGCAAAATGATAAGTTTCTCTGGCTTTACTATTTATAGGTATGTGTTTGGGTAAAAATAACATTTTGTTTTATTCTATAAACTAATGACAACATTTCTCCCAAATTCCAAATAACAATATTGTCATTTAGAGCATTTATTTGCAGAAAATGACAACTGGTCAAAATAACAAAAAATATGCAGTGTTGTCAGATCTCGAATAATGCAAAGAAAATAAGTTCATGTTCATTTTTAAACAACACAATACTAATGTTTTAACTTAGAGTTCAGAAATCAATATTTCGTGGAATAACCCTGATTTTCAATCACAGCTTTCATGCGTCTTGGCATGCTCTCCACCAGTCTTTCACATTGATGTTGGGTGACTTTATGCCACTCCTGGCGCAAAAATGCAAGCAGCTCGGCTTTGTTTGATGGCTTGTGACCATCCATCTTCCTCTTGATCACATTCCAGAAGTTTTCAATGGGGTTCAGGTCTGGAGATTGGGCTGGCCATGACAGCGGTCAATCAAGGTGGTCCTCCATCCACACCTTGATTGACCTGGCTGTGTGGCATGGCGCATTGTCCTGCTGGAAAAACCAATCCTCAGAGTTGGGGAACAATGTCAAAGCAAAAGGAAGCAAGTTTTCTTCCAGGACAACCTTGTACATGGCTTGATACATGCGTCCTTCACAAAGACAAATCTGCCCGATTCCAGCCTTGCTGAAGAACCCCCAGATCATCATGCACTATAGCCTATTTATTGCCTTACCTCCATAACTTGCTACATTTGCACACACTGTATATATATTTTCTGTTGTATTTTTGACTTTATGTTTTTTACCCCATATGTAACTCTGTGTTGTTTTTATCGCACTGCTTTGCTTTATCTTGGCCAGGTCGCAGTTGTAAATGAGAACTTGTTCTCAACTGGCTTACCTGGTTAAATAAAGGTGAAAAATAAATAAATTTTAAAAAATCACCGATCCTCCACGAAATTTCACAGTGGGTGCGAGACACTGTGGCTTGTAGGCCTCTCCAGATCTCCGTCTAACCATTAGATGACCAGGTGTTGGGCAAAGCTGAAAATTGGACTCATCAGAGAAGATGACCTTACTCCAGTCCTCTACGGTCCAATCCTTATGGTCTTTTGCAAACCTCAGCCTGGCTCTTCTTTGCTTCTCATTGATGAAGGGCTTTTTTCTAGCTTTGCACAACTTCAGCCCTGCCCCTAGGAGCCTGTTCCGAACCGTCCTCGCCGTGCACTTCACCCCAGCTGCCGTTTGCCATTCTTTTTGTAGGTCACTTGATGTCATCCTACGGTTGTGGAGTGACATTCAAATGAGTTAGCGGTCATCCGCCAAACCACTGTCTCGCACCCACTGTGATATTTGGTGGAGGATCGGTGATGATCTGTGGGTGCTTCAGCAAGGCTGGAATCGGGCAGATTTGTCTTTGTGAAGGATGCATGAATCAAGCCACGTACAAGGTTGTACTGGAAGAAAACTTGTTAATTTTACCCAAACACATACCTATAAATAGTAAAACCAGAGAAACTGATAATTTTGCAGTGGTCTCTTAATTTTTTCCAGAGCTATATATATATATATATATAGTTGAAGTCGGAAGTTTACATACACCTTAGCCAAATACATTTAAACTCAGTTTTTCACAATTCCTGACATTTAATCCTAGTAAAAAGTCCCTGTCTTAGGTCAGTTAGGATCACCACTTTATTTTAAGAATGTGAAATGTCCAAATAATAGTAGAGAGAATGATTTATTTCAGGTTTTATTTATTTCATCACATTCCCAGTGGGTCAGAAGTTTACATACACTCAATTAGTATTTGGTAGCATTGCCTTTAAATTGTTTAACTTGGGGTCAAACGTTTCGGGTAGCCTTCCACAAGCTTCCCACAATAAGTTAGGTGAATTTTGGCCCATTCCTCCTGACAGAGCTGGTGTAACTGAGTCAGGTTTGTAGGCCTCCTTGCTTGCACACGCTTTTTCAGTTCTGCCCACAAATGTTCTATAGGATTGAGGTCAGGGTTTTATGTTAATGGCCACTCCAATACCTTGACTTTGTTGTCCTTAAGCCATTTTGCCACAACTTTGGAAGTATGCTTGGGGTCATTGTCCATTTGGAAGACCCATTTGCGACCAAGCTTTAACTTCCTGACTGATGTCTTGAGATGTTGCTTCAATATATCCACATAATTTTCCTTCCTCATGATGCCATCTATTTTGTGAAGTGCACCAGTCCCTCCTGCAGCAAAGCACCCCCACAGCATGATGCTGCCACCCCCGTGCTTCACGGTTGGGATGGTGTTCTTCGGCTTGCAAGCGTCCCCCTTTTTCCTCCAAACATAACGATGGTCATTATGGCCAAACTGTTCTATTTTAGTTTCATCAGACCAGAGGACATTTCTCCAAAAAGTACAATCTTTGTCCCCATGTGCAGTTGCAAACCGTAGTCTGACTTTTTTTATGGCGGTTTTGGAGCAGTGGCTTCTTCCTTGCTGAGCGGCCTTTCAGGTTATGTCGATATAGGACTTGTTTTACTGTGGATATAGATAATGTTGTACCTGTTTCCTCCAGCATCTTCACAAGGTCCTTTGCTGTTGCTCTGGGATTGATTTGCACATTTCACACCAAAGTACGTTCATCTCTAGGAGACAGAACGTGTCTCCTTCCTGAGCGGTATGACGGCTGCGTGGTCCCATGGTGTTTATACTGTTTGCACAGATGAACGTGGTACCTTCTGGCGTTTGGAAATTGCTCCCAAGGATGGACCAGACTAGTGGAGGTCTACAATTTTTTTCCCAAAGTTGATTTATTTTGATTTTCCCATGATGTCAAGCAAAGAGGCACTGGGTTTGAAGGTAGGCCTTGAAATACATCCACAGGTACACCTCCAATTGACTCAAATGATGTCAATTAGCCTATCAGAAGCTTCTAAAGCCATGACATCATTTTTCTGGAATTGTCCATGCTGTTTAAAGGCACAGTCAACTTAGTGTATGTAAACTTCCGACTTCAAGTGTGTGTGTGTGTGTGTGTGTGTGTGTGTGTGTATATATGTATGTGTGTGTATTTAACCATAAACTTAATTGTTATGGTAGTTAATTAACTGTAAAAGCACTGCAAAACGCAATGTAGGTTAAGTAATGGTGTCCTTGTCCCAGAGGTGATCTCCGGCCTTTGACCTTGTGTTACGATGTTCAATTCTCTTTTAATTCTTAACAAAACAAACTCTTATTGGTATTGTTTAAATTAAAGAAGGATTTTGTCAATTCTTATAAAGACATCCTTGTGATTTCTTATGTTGTTTTGTTCTTTAAACCCACAGCTTTGGTCACATGATGAGCAAGGAGAAACGAGACTCCATCAGCAAAGAGGACCTGGCCCGGGCTATGCTAGTCACCATCACCAATAACATAGGTTCCATTGCACGCATGTGTGCCGTCAACGAGGTAACCACACACACACATTCTCCCTGCAGTTTGCGATATATTAACATTCATTCACTCAGTTATGTTTTCAGGAGAAGGAATTGTCTAAAGGGCTTATTTGCATTTACATTTTTGCATTTTAGTCAGTTATCCAGAGCGACTTAGTCAGTGCATTCATCTTAAGGTAGTGTAACCGGTGTCAAATGGCTAGCTAGTTAGCGGTGCGCGATGGTGGCGTTTCAGTCGGTGACGTCACTCGCTCTGAGACCTTGAAGTAGTTGTTTCCCTTGTTCTGCAAGAGCCGCGGGTTTTGTGGAGCGACGGGTAACGATGCTTCGTGGGAGGCAGTTGATGATGTGTTCAGGGGGTCCCTGGTTCGAGCCCAGGTTGGGGCGAGGAGAGGGAAGGAAGCATTACTGTCACAGTAGCTAGGTGAGACAACCACATTTCAGTCTTTTGGGTGGTTTTCTGTATGCGTTCAGCTTCTTTACAGTGTTGCCTTGTGGCATGGTGATCAAGCAGCGTTCTTTACAGTGTTGCCTTGTGGCATGGTGATCAAGCAGCGTCCTTTACAGTGTTGCCTTGTGGCATGGTGATCAAGCAGCGTTCTTTACAGTGTTGCCTTGTGGCATGGTGATCAAGCAGCGTCCTTTACAGTGTTGCCTTGTGGCATGGTGATCAAGCAGCGTTCTTTACAGTGTTGCCTTGTGGCATGGTGATCAAGCAGCGTCCTTTACAGTGTTGCCTTGTGGCATGGTGATCAAGCAGCGTCCTTTACAGTGTTGCCTTGTGGCATGGTGATCAAGCAGCGTCCTTTACAGTGTTGCCTTGTGGCATGGTGATCAAGCAGCGTCCTTTACAGTGTTGCCTTGTGGCATGGTGATCAAGCAGCGTCCTTTACAGTGTTGCCTTGTGGCATGGTGATCAAGCAGCGTTCTTTACAGTGTTGCCTTGTGGCATGGTGATCAAGCAGCGTCCTTTACAGTGTTGCCTTGTGGCATGGTGATCAAGCAGCGTTCTTTACAGTGTTGCCTTGTGGCATGGTGATCAAGCAGCGTCCTTTACAGTGTTGCCTTGTGGCATGGTGATCAAGCAGCGTCCTTTACAGTGTTGCCTTGTGGCATGGTGATCAAGCAGCGTTGTACAGGGCTGTCAAAGCCCACAGACAAAGGCAGAGAGGCTGACACATAAAAGCTTTAATAAAATAAGTGACACTAGCAAGAGCAGTGTGCGTGTTTCTCTTTTCTTTGAAGTTCTCACGTTGTTCCCACACACCCGCTACAGGATCACCCCGATGTGGGGGTGCTTTTTTACATCTGGTGTCAGTGATAGTATAGACAGGACAATAAGTGCAAGGCAGTTCAGTTCAACACCAACACAACAGCACAGATACAGATGCTGTATCTAGCATTTCGAGGTCCAACTGGCTTCCTTCTCAGCTCCGGCCTTGTACATTAAACATTGGTTACAGGGCCGAGGTACAGCAGACTTCTGTCTTTTAGCACCACTTTGTGGTAATCATGAGTACTTATTTATTCATCCCTATTGGCTGTTGGTATTTGGTGTTTTATTAGGATCCCCATTGGCTGTTGGTATTTGGTGTTTTATTAGGATCTCCATTGGCTGTTGGTGTTTTATTAGGATCCCCATTGGCTGTTGGTATTTGGTGTTTTATTAGGATCCCCATTGGCTGTTGGTATTTGGTGTTTTATTAGGATCCCCATTGGCTGTTGGTGTTTTATTAGGATCCCCATTGGCTGTAGGTGTTTTATTAGGATCCCCATTGGCTGTAGGTGTTTTATTAGGATCCCCATTGGCTGTTGGTATTTTATTAGGATCTCCATTGGCTGTAGGTGTTTTATTAGGATCCCCATTGGCTGTTGGTATTTTATTAGGATCCCCATTGGCTGTAGGTGTTTTATTAGGATCCCCATTGGCTGTTGGTATTTTATTAGGATCTCCATTGGCTGTAGGTGTTTTATTAGGATCTCCATTGGCTGTAGGTGTTTTATTAGGATCCCCATTGGCTGTTGGTATTTTATTAGGATCCCCATTGGCTGTTGGTATTTTGTGTTTTATTAGGATCCCCATTGGCTGTTGGTATTTTATTAGGATCCCCATTGGCTGTAGGTGTTTTATTAGGATCCCCATTGGCTGTTGGTATTTTATTAGGATCCCCATTGGCTGTAGGTGTTTTATTAGGATCCCCATTGGCTGTTGGTATTTTATTAGGATCTCCATTGGCTGTTGGTATTTGGGTATTTTATTAGGATCTCCATTGGCTGTTGGTATTTGGGTATTTTATTAGGATCTCCATTAGCTGTTGGTATTTGGGTATTTTATTAGGATCTCCATTAGCTGTTGGTATTTGGGTATTTTATTTGGATCTCCATTAGCTGTTGGTATTTTATTAGGATCTCCATTAGCTGTTGGTATTTTATTAGGATCTCCATTAGCTGTTGGTATTTTATTAGGATCTCCATTAGCTGTTGGTATTTGGGTATTTTATTAGGATTCTCATTAGCTGTTGCAAAAGCAGCAGCTACTCTTCCTGGGGTCCACACAGAACAAGAAACATGACATAATACAGAACATTAATAGACAAGAACAGCTCAAGGACAGAACTACATCAATAAAAAAAAAGAAATACAATGTTTCGGGAGTTCTGTTATGACCTGTATATTGACTGTCTCTGCGTGTTTTGGATACATTACATATTTTGCATTAAAATGACATCACTACTATGACGTTTTCACTTTCAGAAAATCGAGAGAGTTGTGTTTGTTGGGAATTTCTTACGGATCAACACCGTGTCTACTAAGCTGCTGGCCTACGCCATGGACTTCTGGTCAAAGGGGCAACTGAAGGCCTTGTTCTTAGAACACGAGGTAGAGCACTGAGTTTGGATTTTAGATTCTGTCAGACTGAATTTAAACAAAGTTGTCAACTCCTACCCCATCGCTCCCGGATTTCATAATCATAATTTGAGTATTAGTAATAATCCTATATTTGTATGTTTTTCTGTAGGGATATTTTGGAGCGGTTGGGGCGTTACTGGAGCTGCTGAAGTCGTCTGAGGAGCCGTGACGATATGACCACATCCTCCCTCAAGAAGCTGCCGAAAAGCCGCCACAGGAAACCGGAAAAAAATAAAACTGGGAAAAGCCATTTAATAATTTAACAACTCCTAAATATATTTTAACTCCCTCCCCGTAAAATCCTCTCAAATAGAGGTGTTTAAATAACTAATGTAATGTCTCATGTCATGAACCCTGGGAGGCAGGTAAGTGCTAAGGGTCACAGGGACGGTGTTAGTTCTTGGTACTGTGTGTAAATACCTATTTTTCGTAATTCTAGAGTGCACTAAAGCCAAAACCTGCTGAGATTTTACCTGTGTGACAGGAGTCTGCAGTCAGTCCAGTTACGTCTTAGGAAAGTGAGTTTCTCTCAATATATATAAATATTGCCTTGTCTGCCGATGTTGTGTTCTGTCCATCTATGTGAAAAAGGCGGACATGGGGAAAGGGTTTAGATACATTCGTATCAAATGAAGGGACCAAGAGGCTGATTCATCATCATTGACCGGTTCTTTAATTCAGCGTGTCACAACAAGGGTCCCACTCTCCTCTGTCGCCATCATCATAGCTTTATTATCACAGCATGGTTAACAGTAATGGGGTGTTTTAAAAACCATTGGTTCACCAGCCTCTTCAAACTCTAGTCTCTTTTAGTGATGAAGTTCTGTGATGTTGTTGGTATGTCTGTCACGTTTCAAGATATGTGTTATGATCTTGATACTTTGGTTGTTTTGAGACGCTGCACTACAAAAGCTGAACTATGAGTCCGGTACAAGTGTCCACCTTCTGTTTGTTTCACACCCCGATCCTCCCCAAAACCTGGACCATGACGACACCCACTCTACAGCCGGTGATGTTGTAGAATCGCCTAGTGTTTGAATTGCCTAGTAAGGACTGTTTTTTTTTTTGTGGTGTTTTATCTAACATAGTTGTAAGAAAGGTACACAACTACTGGCAGCAGTTAGTCTATATAGTGATTTAAGTATTTTATCTTATGTCAGTGTGGGAGTTCCTCTCCCAGTGCAAAGGGTCCATTACCTGCAGTTTGGACAAGAAATCTCTCTTTTGGCCCCCAAGCAATTCCCGTAGCTGCTATCAGTTTTCTTGTTTTAGTCATCAGTTAAAGCTAGTCAATTGAAGGACCACCACACTAGACATGTATTACCTGTTGGCCTAGGTATTTCAAATAGCAGCAAGTAGTCAAAGAACTTCTATCATAATGACCTCATAAAACATTACATAAAACATTGCCTTGGCACCTCCTGTGTTAGAATAAAACTGTTGCATTCAATGTCTCAACCTTTGCTATTATGACATCACAGAATGTTCTGTTGTGTTTGTCTTTTGCTATTATGACATCACAGAATGTTCTGTTGTGTTTGTCTTTTGCTATTATGACATCACAGAATGTTCTGTTGTGTTTGTCTTTTGCTATTATGACATCACAGAATGTTCTGTTGTGTTTGTCTTTTGCTATTATGACATCACAGAATGTTCTGTTGTGTTTGTCTTTTGCCTTCCTCCTCTCCCTGTTGGTTAATGGCCTCAGCCTGTCAGGTGGCACTGTTGTCAAACTTGTTAGCAGTTTACTTACTGGCTACTCTGTGCCACCCTCTTCTCAACTCAAACCTGTTTGTTGCCTTTGTTTTTACTAGAACTAAGTTTCTGTGCCACCCCTCTCTTCTTCTTCTCTTCATGTAAAGTGTTTACAGTTCAGCGTGGTTGTTTTGTGAAGGCTCCAGTTAGACCTATGTGAAATGAGAGTCCCACTGTAACCAGCTGCCACATGGAGTTTAGTGAGGTTAGTAGATGGTATCATTCATCTGGGATTCTGACTTTATTTCATAAAGATCTTTCTATTTTCTTCTTATTCCTTTTGGGTGATTTTTCAAATGTTGATTTTGTGGTTTTCTGTATTGTTTGTTGTTTTTGGCTCAGTTATTGCAAGTATCCCCTGTTCACATTTGCATGTATGCTCTTATGAAGTTGACATTAGGCCTTGGTACTAGTCTGGATCAATGGCTACATTTGGGATTACCATTTAAATATTTATGACCCCCAATATTTTTATATTATATTTACACCCAATAGCAGCTCCCAATTTATATTATATTTATTGAGGTATCATATCTACTGATACGATGAAATGAAGTGTTGAAACACCTCAAGCCTCCGAAACAATGTCCTGTAAAGATGCGTCAGTAACTGCTAAATGGCTTATTATTATTTATTATAACTGTCCTCCCTGTGCTGTGTGAAGGTAGTATTATGTAATGACGTTTCTCTGTACTTCCAAACATTTACATTTTAGTCATTTAGCAGACACTCTTATCCAGAGCGACTTACAGTTAGTGAGTGCATACATTATTTATTTATTTATTATTTTTTCATACTGGCCCCCCGTGGGAATCGAACCCACAACCCTGGCGTTGCAAACGCCATGCTCTACCAACTGAGCTACATCCCCTGCCGGCCATTCCCTCCCCTACCCTGGACGACGCTGGGCCAATTGTGCGCCTCCCCCATGGGGTCTCCCGGTCGCGGCCGGCTACGACAGAGCCTCAAATTTCCTGGCAAGTTAAATTGTTGAGTCAAGTATTTTTTCCTTTTTTACATCCATGTATTAGACACTCCTGAAGACCACCTACACGGCTAGTATTGAAGCATTGGGAATACATGACTGCCCCTTCAAGTCCGTTTTAGTGTGTTAGCCCCGGCTCAATGTGAAGCGTCTCCTCCTCAGTATTTACATAGTGTTTGCATCTCGCGAATTGAGCCATCAGATCTGTGTTATGGAAGAGCTCTGTCTGGACAGGAATATTACTCGTCACAGCACAAGGACATTTGCACGCACCCGCTCCTCGCCCAGTCTAAAGCTCTGTTGAGTGATTGGAGTTAAAGCAGAAGTTACTGTAAGTCGCCGAGGATAAGAGCGTCTGCTAAATGACTAAAATGTAAAGCAGAAGCCTAGCGGTATCCCCTGACCATCGTTACAGTGTTAATGAACAGGGGTTTGATCCCTGATAATCAATCAGAGAACATGCTATGCAGTAGTTTCTGTATTGATCTCTTTTTTTTTTATGTTCTAGCAATGCTGCAAATTCTGCCAATAACCACAAAACAAGCAAGTGATTTGGTTGTTCAAACCTGTTGTTTTGTAATCTTAAGAATTATGCGAACTGGTTTTGTCTTTTGATCTGAGAATCTTTTTTTTTTTTTTCTTGATTGAGTGAGTTCTTCTGCTCAGAGTCCTGCTGAAGTTTAAACAACACAATCTGTAGTCTGGAAGCTTAATAGGATGGACCTTTTATCATGTTGATCTGAATACACTGTACCTGTAAATATATCCACCAGAAATCCACCTGCTAATGAAATGTCTAACCTCCTTACTGTGTGTAAGGGTATGTTTTAAACAGGCTGCCCAATTCTGATCCTTTGCAAACTAATTGATCTTTTGACCAATCAGATCAGATCTTTTGCCAATATTTGGGCAAAAGATCAGGCAAAAGATCAGAATTGGGCTGCCTGTGTAAACGCAGCCTAAGTGTTTAACTATCTTGCTTAAGAAAAATTACAAGAAAAGGAACACTGGAAATATGCTGTGCTCAATATGTAAATACTGGAATTTAAGAAATGTTATTTTCTAAAAGGAATAAAATTGTGAAGCTATTAAGATGTGAATCTTTATTTTTTTTATATAGATTTTTTTTTTTTTTTTTTTTTTTGTCATTTAGCAGACGCTCTTATCCAGAGCGACTTACATGAGCAATTATGGTTAAGTGCCTTGCTCAAGCGCACATCGACAGATTTTTCACCTAGTCGGCTCGGGGATTAGAACCAGCGACCTTTCGGTTACTGGCACAACGCTCTTAATCACTAAGCTACCTACCGCCCCAGCATTCTTGATGCTGTCAGGGAGAGGGGAGGGGGGGAATTGGTGATTCTTGATAACGTTTGTAGTGACAATAGGTGGTGAGTGTTGGCCATAGCCACGGTAATCTGAATATATCTGCATCTGAATATATCTGCATCTGAATATATCTGCATCTGAATATATCTGCATCTGAATATATCTGCATCTGAATATATCTGCATCTGAGTATCAAAAATAGTTTTATTTCTACATTTCTGTTGTGGTCTTTGAGAAGTTGATTTGGGGAACTCTAGTGTCACATTGATGTGGTCTTGCTCTGTGAGTTGGCCAGTTAGCCAGGTAAGTCAATGCCATAACACTGAGTGTACAAAACATTAGGAACACCTTCCTAATATTGAGTTGTCCTCAGAGCAGCCTCAATTCGTCGGGGGCATGGACTCTACAAGGTGTCGAAAGGGTTCCACATGGATGCTGGCCCACGTTGACTCCAATGCTTCCCACAGTTGTGTCAAGTTGGCTGGATGTCCTTTGGGTGGTCGACCATTCTTGAATATTGTTGGTTGTAACTGTTTAAAATGCATACAGTAAGTGTTCGTTTTGCATTTGTGAAATTATTTTGATGTGATGTGAAAGCAGAGGGCTTTGTTTCCCGAACCGTATTGCAAGCGAGGATTATTAATGTTTCTAATTAAACAGCGCGTCGGATTGTCGCAGCCGGCCGCGACCGGGAGACTCATGGGCGGCGCACAATTGGCCCAGCATCGTCCAGGGTAGGGGAGGGAATGGCCAGCAGGGATGTAGCTCAGTTGATAGAGCATGGCGTTTGCAACGCCAGGGTTGTGGGTTCGATTCCCACGGGGGCCAGTATAAAAAAATATGTATTCACTAACTGTAAGTCGCTCTGGATAAGAGCGTCTACTAAATGACTGAAATGTTAATGTAGTTCACATGGTCCCAGTTGTGGCCGATACTTCCGGCTGAGAACAGGGACAAGGCAGAACGCCTCCTGGGGCTCTCCAGAACAGGGACAAGGCAGAACGCCTCCTGGGGCTCTCCAGAACAGGGACAAGGCAGAACGCCTCCTGGGGCTCTCCAGAACAGGGACAAGGCAGAACGCCTCCTGGGGCTCTCCAGAACAGGGACAAGGCAGAACGCCTCCTGGGGCTCTCCAGAACAGGGACAAGGCAGAACGCCTCCTGGGGCTCTCCAGAACAGGGACAAGGCAGAACGCCTCCTGGGGCTCTCCAGAACAGGGTTTCCCAAACTCGACCCCCGCCACGCCCGCACCGCACGTTTAGGTTTTTACCCAAGGACTACACAGCTGATTCAAATAATCAACTCCTCATCAAACTTTTTATTATTTGAATCAGCTGTGAAAACGTGCACCCAGGGGGAGCCCCAGGACGGAGTTTGGCGAACCCTGCTCCAGAGCAACAGTTAACATGTCTCTCCCGAAGACTGAACTCATTCTAGACACAAGAGGGCACCGTTTTCCCGCAGATAAATTAAAATTCACAGTCGTGCATTTTACCTCGACGTTTGGCCCTCGAGACACTCTGTAGAAGTGTCGTATGGTGCGTTCGTATATATATATATATATAGACACGTCGCAGCACGACACATGTTTGGTGGCTTTTCTCAACAACTAAAAAAGCCATACAAACTGCCATACATACAGAGGTGAATATGGCGGACGTTTCTGAAAGGACGCTACAAGTTGCAATCGCTTTTTCATTCGCAGTAGGCTTCCTTTCTGGATGGCAGGCCAACCGAGCGAGGAGGAAGTTCCTGGATTGGAGAAAGAAACGGCTGCAGGATAAACTCTCAGAAACACAGAAGAAACTGGACTTGGCATAAAAGTGGAGTGGGGGTGTGTAAGTAATTGGCCTATGGGTTGATTGCATGCAGTTACATTGTAACAACAAATTATATGATTACATTGTATCAAACATGTTGTTACGTAACATCAGCCAAGTTAGTGACTGGAAACATTGTAAGGTTAGTAGGCTTAGCCTACATTCAGTGTAAAAATGGGACCAAACTGGATTTGACCTACGTTTGTTGAAAGGGTGGCAGCGAGCGATTCTTGGAGTCATTTAACCTTTCTTATTTTCACAAGGGAAATACAAAATAATCCAATAATAAGTTATAAAATCCTCCTCAAATGTGTCTTTGTTCTGTATTTTTTTCTGGAAAATGACAGCAGCAAATGCAGGACTGCTGGTGGTCTGGCATAGCATAGGCAACCGGTTCAGTTGCATTTCTTTGGTAGCCTATGCCTAGTTTACAGTTAGTAGGCATAATTGCCTCGACTGTATGTAAAGCATGATGTAATAATGACTGTTCTTCTGTTTTCAGGTCATCACCAAAATAAAATGTTGACCTGTCAAAGGGAGCTGTCAGATCACGGACCTCCAATAAAGGGAATGGGGTCGTTGTCACAACCAGCAGAACTGAAGCAAGATACAAATACACGTTTCTGAACATGTTTGTTTTGTGATTTGGTGACAGTGTGTTTGCTGGGTCCGTCTTCTCAAATGTGCTCCAGACATCTTTCCAGACTACTGCCGTTTTACTTCTAATAAAAGCATGCGTTTTCTTACATCCGTTGTTTTGAAGATGCCTATGGTAGTTTACTGTCTTTATATAGTGTAACTATTGTAACCAAATCCATTGCACTGCATTTTCCCGATCCCAAATCGACCCTTAGACCCTATGACCTGGTGGAGATATGAGAGGATGTGATTGTCCTATGTCATTCTCTTTAAGATCTCCACAAGTGCATAGGGCGTTAGTGTATAGGGGTCAATTTGGGATTGGGCAGAATCCACCATCACTCTTACCAGCACCTATGTGTATAAAATAGTTTTTTTTTTTTTTTTTTTTTTTATATTAGAGAGATTTTATTGTACAAAAAAGAAATTATATGATGAGTTGATCAGAAACTTCACCATGGAGTTTAGTCTGCTACAATCAGCAATGTATTGAAACTGTATGCATGTGATATTATGTACTCAAAGAGATGCTGAGATGTAAGAATGCATGTAGAAATGTGGATGATATGTTATTTTAGAAAACATTTGACATTTTGCTATGTCCCCTGAATACATGTTGCAGTATTCGCCAATATTAAAACTAGGGGACTTTTATTTTGAAGGAAGTATTTGACCAAGGAACATGTTTGACCAGGAAGTGACTCCCAGTGGTGTCATAAGTATATTCAACAAAAATATGAATGCAACATTCAACAATTTAAACGATTTTACTGAGTTACAGGTCATATAAGGAAATCAATCAATTAAAATAAATTCATTAGGCCCTAAAATATATTTTTCACATGACTGGGCAGGGGCGCAGCCATGGGTGGGCCTGGGAGGGCATAGTCCCACCCACTTGGGAGCCAGGCCCAGCCAATCAGAATGAGTTTTTCCCCACAAAAGGATTTTATTATAGACAGAAATACTCCTCAGTTTCATCAGCTGTCCGGGTGGCTGGTCTCAGACGATCCCACAGTTGAAGAAGCCGGTTGTGGAGGTCCTGGGCTGGCGTGATTACACGTGGTCTGCGGTTGTGAGGCCGGTTGGACGTACTGCCAAATTCTCAAAAACTACGTTGGAGGCGGCTGAAGGTAGAGAAATGAACATTACATTCTCTGGCAACAGCTCTGGTGGACATTCCTGCAGTCAGCATGCCAATTGCATGCTCCCTCAAAACTTGAGACATCTGTGGCATTGTGTTGTGTGACAAAACTGCACATTTTAGAGAGTGGCCTTTTATTGTCCCCAGCACAAGGTGCACCTGTGTAATGATCATGCTGTTTAATCAGCTTCTTGATATGCCACACCTGTCAGGTGGATTATCTTGGCAAAGGAGAAATGCTCAATAACAGCAATGTAAACAAATTTGTGCACAACATTTGAGAGAAATAAGCTTTTTGTGCGTATGGAAAATTCCTGGGATCTTTTCTTTCAGCTCATGAAACACGGGACCAACACTTTACATGTTGCATTTATATTTTTGTTCAGTATAGTTAGAAGCTAGCTGTGTGTTCATATTCTGTGGGTCCCAGCTCATATTGGGGTAGGAGGAAATGAGGCAGCAGATATGGTATCTCTGAATAGGGAGGAGGTAGATGTGGTGGTCCCGTTAGGGGGGGATGGAATGTAGGAGCATCATAGCAGAGGTGTTGACCCAGGAGTGGCAACGTGAGTGGGAGACAGAGGAGCGGGGAAGGCAGTTTTTCTCTATCCAGAATTCTGTGAGGAAGGTCAGTAGGTATCTGGAGAGTGAAAGGAGGGGTGGGGTTCTGTTGACAAGGCTGAGGTTGGGTCATTGTGGATTGGGAAGTGGGTTAGTGTAAAAGGCGCCACATGGTCAATCCAGAGCTATACGGAGCACTCCGCATTGACATGATTGCTTGACGGTAGGTGGAGGGCGGGAGGTCCAGTATAAACACAAACTCAACTTCCTTCACAACAGCTCTGCGCTGCACCGCGAAGTGCAATAAGTATGAATGCCCTGATTTCCGCAGAGGTGGATCACCGTAAATGCTGCAAGGCCAATGCAGACAACGGGTTGACCATGTAATGCCTTTTAGGCTTTTAGATATGTGTAATTCGCACTCCGACCTGAGAAACGCAGCAATACAGCGTCTAGTCTGCCGGAACACACAAGAAGAAGAAGAAGTGTTCACATTTTCAAACATCTTGAAGTATATGCCGTTTACTACGCTTTCTTTAAGACATACAGATAGTTAGCGACGCTTGCTCCACAAGACTGCATTGGATCAATCGTATAGTTGCAAGCCATGAGTTCTAACGTTTCCTTGTCGAAAGGTAAATATGCCATGCTAACTATCCAAAAAGCTAACTTATATTTACTAGCTACAGTAGCTACGTACTTACTTTGCTACGAACACTGTTGTTATTTAGCGATATTTCCAAATAATGTCAACTATTTTATGACATTTGGCTAATGTAATCTGTAAAGATTTTGGCGATGCCATAACGTTAGCATACCTGTCATTTCGTAAGACTGCGACCTTGGCTTGTTGCCTCCTATTGACTAGCGAGGCAGCTGGCTATAAGAGTTTGTTAGGCCGAGAATAGTATTTTTGTATAAGGTTATACCATATAGCACTGGCATGTTTTACATCGTGCCTTACAGGCCCCATTCCGTGCATTTCCATTCATGTCAACATTTTAAAGCAACAAAATGTGACAACTGCAAGAGATGGATTCTTTACATAGGCAATGGAATACCTTTTCAGCTAAATATTCTGTCCTTCCACTCCCACTTTATAACCCAGCAGTGCTAATATAATATGCCATTTAGCAGACGCTTTTATCCAAAGCGACTTACAGTCATGACTAGCCCTTGATCATGAGGCTCAGTTCGATCACATTACACAAGTCATTGGATGAAGGCGTCTTCTGTATGGGGGAGTTTCGTTAAGAGCCCCGACACTCAGCCTGGTCTCATAGACGAGACGTAACATATTAAAAGGTAAATCCGGGACATCAAATTTAGTATATGATATGTTATGTTTGGTATGGTTACATAAGACAGATGGGTATTTAAGGCAAAAACGAAAATAGGGTGGATGGGTGGGTGTATAACGTGAATGTCTAGCAACCCAAAGGTTGCGAGTTCGAGTCTCATCATGGACAACTTTAACATTTGAGCTAATTAGCAACTTTTCAACTACTTGCTACTTTGCAGCTACTTAGCATGTTAGCTAACCCTTCCCCTAACCCTTTTAGCTAACCCTTCCCCTAAACATAACCCTTTTAGCTAACCCTTTAACCTAATTCCTAAACCTTAACCCCTAGCCTAGATAATGTTAGGCTCCTTTAGTCCATTCCTGGGCTATAGCACCTGTAAACTAAACCATAACTTAGATGTACTGCGCTTCCTACCATAAAGAAACACATGTTTAATGCATTCTAAATACTATGCTAGTGTGTGTTGGACAGTCAAATACATTTCTTCCTGAACTGTAGTTTAAGTAAACCGCCTCACCTTTTTTAAGTTTTGCAGAGTTTTAACATACTGAATGGTAAGCTATATTAGTAGTGTTGGTGATATTTCGTTTGTTTGTATTGCAGTTGGAGGCCTACCTGAACTAGATACTGGATCAGTCTGTTTTTTTTGTTTTACAGCGGAGTTGGTGGCAGCCATCGGCGTGACTGCAGGAGCTACAGCTGTGGGCATCCTCCTCCTCCAGCACTTCTCCAAGGGGTCAGGGGTCAAGCCCAAGGTCAACTTTGACCTGCAGAAAGACAACCCCAAAGTAGTGCACGCGTTCGACATCGAGGACCTCGGGGATAAGGCGGTGTACTGCAGGTGTTGGAGATCCAAGAAGGTTGGCTTGCTGTCAATTTTATACTCTTTGTTTGGTTTTACAACTTCTCACTATAAAGTGGAGCCGTGGATTAACCACTAGAAATTCATAGACGCACGGCACGGAAAGAGGTTGTGGTTGTGAGGAGAGCTTTTTTAGCATCTGCCTTAAACAAACAGTAGGCTAGTAAGGCTATGTTATTACTTGCATTTGAGCAGAACAAGGCAAGGAATTTTAAAAAATGTGTTTCGTGTATTCTAACTACTTTTGTTGTTGTTGTTGTTGCCTAGTTTCCCTACTGTGATGGCGCTCATGCTAAACATAACCAGGAGACGGGGGATAATGTCGGTCCCCTCATCATGAAGAGAAAGGAGGCCTGAAACAATCAAATCAATCATCCATGTGATTCCATGACTGCCGCTTCTATCATACTGACGCACACTACTGCTCTTCGCTACAGAAAGGAGGGCAGAGGTTGACAGTACACTTGTTAGTTACTCTGAAATACGGTGGCGGTCCTTACATTACTCTGTTATAAACCAAATCACTTTTTGTCTATATTTGTATATTGATTGATTGAAGCCACCCTTATCACAGGACCCAAGCAGTTATCCATTTTTGTGGAAATGACTTTGTAATCATACCTAAAATGATAGTAGATATTTTGCTGGGATTACCAAGGAAACAGGGCTGTGGGAAGTAATGTAAAGCAAAGTGCCATGCTGGTTGTATATATTTAATTGAGCTGTGGTATCTGTGCACTGTTATTTTCAGAATGTGAAGACTTGCTTGTTTGATCAATGTCTACCTTCTCATTCTTTTTGATACCATAGAGATCGTATCTGTCCCATTATGGCGCCTGTGAGCAAACGGGCAGAGCCATTGAGGCCATCTCCATTTTGAAGTAGTCCATTTTCTTCTTCTTCTACTACTTCTATGAGTTGGTAAACGAACTGAAAGGGTGCACACTGCCACCTGGAGTGTGTTGTTTGAACAGGTATAAAACCAAAGGTTGGGGATTTACTGCCACCTGCAGTTATGGAATGTTTGCTCATGAGAATAATTCATTGGCTGATCCCTCCTAATGACCTGGATGGAATTATGTGATCCTTCTTTAACCCATAGGAAGTCCCGTCCAGTTGACTACTTCAAAATGGTGAAAGTCCGCAACGGCGCTGCCCATGCTAAAACAGACTTTTAGGCACAAGAGTCCTCTATCATTCTCTATGGTTGATACTCAGGAGTTTTTCCTGACCACGGGACCTGTAACCTACTGAACGTTTAATGGCTGAATCTGAACTTGTCATGCAGCACTTCTCGTAATTAGCTTAATAATTCACAGTTCTATGTAGTGCAGCGTTTCCCAAACTCGGTCCTGGGGACCCCAAGGGGTGCACGTTTTGGTTTTTGCCCCTAGCACTACACAGCTGAATCAACTTATCATCAAGCTTTGGCTATTTGAATCAGCTGTGTAGTGCTGGGGCAAAAACCTAAATGTGCACCCCTTCGGCTCCCCAGGATAGAGTTTGGGAAACGCTGATACTAGTGTGAGAAGAATGTTAGTGTCTATGGTTTGTGTGACCTCTGATTTCCACAAGATGTGACTTCATTCGAATCCATCACTTAATCATCAATAAAAACAATATCAATGTAATTTTTTCTTATATTTTCATGCATTCTGCCAATTAAATAATACATGTTTGTGGGAACCAAGTCTTTTCTAATCCAGTTTGACAAGTAGATGTCATATAGCACCCTCTAGTGGCAGTTCACACCAAAATAATTTATTCGATTGATTTATAATGAACAATTGAACCAATCAAAAGCGACTGACGGGAATGAATATGAAGTTTGGCTATGAAGCATATTCCTCTCCCCAGAAGGTGTGCTCATTCAGAACTACATCTCAGGCTGATGTGTAGGCCTAGTGATGCCGACCTGGGTCAAATGCGATTTCGCCTTGCATAGAAAATGTTCTGTCTCTCGTCAGGACACTGTTGTTCAGAGGAGCTAGCCGACAACACAGCTAACACAATCACTTCAAACTGAAGCTGGAAATACCGCAAACTAGCTGCACTTCGTTTCGTTGGACCTTTTCTCAATTGACATTTCTTTGTGTATATCTATAAAAACGATGCCAGCTGATTCATGATTTAGACTGGCTGAAAAACGCTGCCAGCCCGTCTGTCTCGTCCCGACACGTTCATTACTATGGGACAGCTGGAGATCGAATTTGTATATTGAAACAATGTTGCAAATGTCGGAGAGACAGACAGCAAGGTTTATACAAATCTCTGCTGTTGAAAACTAAAAGTTAGTCTAAAAGAAATGGGAGATAATGCCTAGATGCTTTTTACAGAGGAGATCAAGTTTATAAATTGCCTGGCTGGGCTGATGAGACAGTGGATTGATCAGTCAGATGGAACAGAGTAAATAGGCATTTTAATGTCATAGATTTAGCGGGTGGTATCTTGTGGAACAGACACCGGTTGGAATGCGCTTTTAACCAATCAGCTTTCAGGATTAGAACCACCTGTTGTATAATAAGTGAATACTGACTGGGACTACAGATGGGTTGGTTGTTTAGCAACAAAACCGACATGTGCACAACTATGGGGCAAAACAGATGGGGCTGGCTTAGATTGTTGACAACAAGTAAACTACATTTCATCTCCAATGTTTATTGAAAACATAAAAACATTTGCACAATTAGCACCTGTTGTCTCTAATACATCATTACAGTTGTTGGGTAGCTAGCTAGCATTTTTTTTTTTTGCCATATTAGCATTGATATGAAATCAGTCAAAACACCTCAAAACAAGACATGGTATCAAAAACAAGATGAAACTAGCTGAAAGGAGTCACTCATGATTTCCCACATGACAGTTTATTGTCATTGTTGCTATCTATCTGGCCATCCAGAATCACAAAAACTCACGGATTTCTGCCCCATTGAAGGGTGCGCATTGTTTTCGTGATGTCCTTTAACCCTGCTATGATTTGACCATTTGAGACGGTTTGATTCCCTTTTAAATCTCCCTCTCTCTGTGTGCGCGTTTAAATGTGAACTGTCTTTTAAAATCAGTAGGCCTATTTGAAACATTTATTAATCAAATAACAAAATGCAGGTTTATTATTTCTCTACCGGGCCAAGTTGTTTACCGTGCCAAATAGTTTCCTCTTGATCTCCTTAGATTACGTGTATAGGAGGATTATGTGTGTGTGCATGGGATTATTGACGAGGACAGTGGAAATGACTTCAGGCTCTGCCTCCATCGATGCGTTTTTACATTTTAAACCTGTGCTTTCACCTCACAACAATATTCTACATCGATAGTTCTGTTGGAATCCAGAGCGGCCACGGTTTCACAACTGCGCCCTTCTCTTGTCCACTCAGGTAGAATTGGATTTGAGCACAACCTCATCCCTCAACTTCAAGAAGAATGGCTGTCGAACTCGTCAAAATCGGCATTTCATTGAAAATGCTACCAAATAACAGTGCCGTGTACTTCAAATCGGACGGAGCGAGATTTGGCCAAACCAGGACGATTAAATTGTTAACGGGGTCAAAGTACAAGATTGAAGTGGTTGTCAAACCTGGGGCTGTGGAGGCAACGTAAGTATGGTGGGGTTAAATGTATTACAGGCCTTCCCGCATCAGGCAATATTCTTCTGATAGCCTATACACTTCAATAGGATACATTTTGACAATTTCTCTGTTGAGGAAAACAATGTTCTGTCAGTGACAGGCTGTCTCTGTCCATCACCCCCTGTTGATGTTTTGACTACATTTTATTATCCTAAATCTATATTATATCAGTGTCCATAATGTGAGGAATAGCATCGGTGCATTCTCTTGGAAAATATCACAACCCCTGGATATTATGGCCCTTGTTTTAATCTAATTTACACATTTATTAAATTGGAGCAGTGCAGGGAGACATAAAGCGCAGCCAGAATGTGTGAAATCCAGCACCGATTAGGCCCTTTAAGCATTTCCTACAGTAGGCTAAACATGCACGCAAATATGGCGAGTTGAGTTTGTGTTTCAGTCTTTTGTTATTAAAAAATGATGGATAGAACTATAACAAATGACACTGGATGATCTATATTTCACCTCTCTCTCTCCATCCACACCCCTTCACCCATCCATTCCTTTGACTGATTCGTCTATAAATAATAATGCAAGGTGATTTGTAGATCAGTCATTCGGCAGTTGTCTGCACTGTCAGCTGCAATGTCAAACAACCACAGGCCCAGTGTCACCAAGTGTTTTTTTTCGGTGCTTCTACATCGGCATCGCTTGCTCTATGGGGTTTTAGGCTGGGTTTCTGTAAACTGCTGATGCACACGGGCTTTATAAAATACATGTCATTGATTGATGATCTCTCCCTAACTGTTGCGATCAGCACCATGAGTGTAGGTGGAGTCACCTTCCCCTTGGAGCAGCAGTCTAGAGACCCCCAGTCCGTAGTCTACACTGGCATCTACGACACAGAGGGAGTGACGCACACCAAGAGCGGAGACAGACAAGCTGTACAGATCAGCATGCAGGTAATAAAGGGCGAACTCAGTTTGACTGCGATTTGATTCGGATTTCATTTCGGATCCCTTATTAGCTGACGCCATGACAACAGCTAGTCTTACTGGGGTCCAACACATAATGAAAAATACATTACAGACAGAACACTTTACATGTACACAAAGCAATGAAGTAGACAAGTTAATTCAGAGCAGTTTACCAGTCACATTACAAATATAATCTAGCCTGGTCCCAGATCTGTTTGATATCGGCATCATCTAGCCTGGCCCCAGATCTGTTTGATATCGGCATCATCTAGCCTGGCTCCAGATCAGTTTGATATCTGCATCATCTAGCCTGGCTCCAGATCAGTTTGATATCTGTATCATCTAGCCTGGTCCCAGATCTGTTTGATATCTGCATCATCTAGCCTGGTCCCAGATCTGTTTGATATCTGCATCATCTAGCCTGGTCCCAGATCTGTTTGTGTGGTAAGGCCAACTCCTATGGTCGTTGTCATGCCATGACCATAGGTGTTGGGGCAAGACAGCACAAACATATCTGGGAACCAGGCTATGCATGATCCATATGAGGCCATTACACATGTAGGCTATACTGTTTCAGGAGTCAACTGTTCATGATGCAAATCATCCAGTGTTTATTTTTACTAGTCTTTTCTTACTAGCTCTGACTTTGCTTATAGCTACTTTGAGGAATAAATGTACTTACTATGACTGTGGTAAGTGGTTGTCTCACCTAGTTACCTTAAGATGAATCCACCAACTAAGTCGATCTAGATAAGAGCTTCTGCTAAATGACTAAAATGTAAATAAAACAATTTAAGAGTTAATCGCAGGATTTGCTGTGATTTAAGCGCAAATTCAGAATTTGCTCAAATTGAGCTGTAATTTACGATTTTTTTAAATACAAAAAGCATTACAATAATATTGACGTCTTGATTTTGTCCAAAGTAACGGTAAGCAAAGTCAGGTAAATTCATAAAACAAATTTTCTTTAACTCCCCCAAAAAACTGCCTGAGTCTGGATGACCTCTACTAAACACAATGTACTGATTCAGGGATGTGTGAAGGACCACAGGGATGTGTGAATGCCACAGGGATGTGTGAAGTACCACAGGGATGTGTGAAGGACCACAGGGATGTGTGAATCACACAGGGATGTGTGAAGGACCACAGGGATGTGTGAATCACACAGGGATGTGTGAAGGACCACAGGGATGTGTGAATCACACAGGGATGTGTGAATCACACAGGGATGTGTGAATCCCCACAGGGATGTGTGAAGGACCACAGGGATGTGTGAAGGACCACAGGGATGTGTGAAGGACCACAGGGATGTGTGAAGTACTACAGGGATGCCCGACGAGAACAGAGCCAAAGGATATCAGGGCAATGGGGTTTTACGGTCACCACACAACTCACTGCAGTTCACTTTCGGTACTTATTCAACAGGGTGTTTCTGTTTCTAGGAGGAAAGAGATACATGGAAATAGAAGTAACCATGCAAAGATATAGTCAAAAAAGGCTATACAAGGAGTTGGACCTATACATATATGCACACTACTGCATCACACAAGTTAAATACAATCAATCATGTTCTTAATTGAACACTATAAAGCTAAAGATGCATAATATTGCAGTGCCTGAATCACATATCAATGAACATTGATGGCTAAACGGTAAGCAGACTGAGGTAGAGCCTGAAGCTAGCATTAGCCATGTCAGAGTATGGAGCTAGCATTAGCCATGTCAGAGTATGGAGCTAGCATTAGCCATGTCAGAGTATGGAGCTAGCATTAGCCATGTCAGAGTATGGAGCTAGCATTAGCCATGTCAGAGTATGGAGCTAGCATTAGCCATGTCAGAGTATGGAGCTAGCATTAGCCATGTCAGAGTATGGAGCTAGCATTAGCCATGTCAGAGTATGGAGCTAGCAAATGCCATGTCAGAGTATGGAGCTAGCATTAGCCATGTCAGAGTATGGAGCTAGCATTAGCCACGTCAGAGTATGGAGCTAGCATTAGCCATGTCAGAGTATGGAGCTAGCATTAGCCATGTCAGAGTATGGAGCTAGCATTAGCCATGTCAGAGTATGGAGCTAGCATTAGCCATGTCAGAGTATGGAGCTAGCATTAGCCATGTCAGAGCCTGAAGCTAGCATTAGCCATGTCAGAGTATGGTATAAGGCTAGGGAAAGAGACTGCCACTGTAGCGTACAATCACACCAGTAGCGTACGATCACACCAGTAGCGTACAATCACACCAGTAGCGTACGATCACACCAGTAGCATACGATCACACCAGTAGCATACGATCACACCAGTAGCGTACGATCACACCAGTAGCATACGATCACACCAGTAGCGTACGATCACACCAGTAGCGTACGATCACACCAGTAGCGTACGATCACACCAGTAGCATACGATCACACCACAACGGATGCACTATCTGCACAATAAGGACTGAAATGTGAGATAATGGCATGAGCCTCAACAGCCCCCCATGTAGCCTTAGCATTATCATTAGCGGTGGGCTACAAACATTTAGCAGGTCATGCTAACAAACAATTAGCCTAGCAAAGGCACATGCATGAGGTACAAACACCAATCCCTGTAAACTGATTTTACTGTCAACACTCAAATAGGGCCACTTCGATTATTCTACGCACACAGCAACAACTTCTTTGTTAGCTCTGCTCCCTTGTGTCCGGTTCCCTGTCTTTATCAGATTAGCCACGCCCAGTAGGCGGGCACCAGCGAGGTAATTAGAGGACACACGGGAGCAGTGATTGGTTCGTTGGCAGGTCAATCGTGGTCTGTCAGGGCCTTTTTAACAACCACAACATCAACTTGTTTGTTGTTTTTTAGCTCACAGGAGGTTGGTGGCATCTTAATTGGGGAGGACAGGGCTCGTGGTAATGGCTGGAGTGGAATCAGGGGAACAGTATCAAATACATCAAACACATGGTTTCCAATGCCATTCCATTAGCTCCGTTCCAGCCATTTGATATGAGCCGTCCTGTGTTTTAGCTGTAATATATTATGTATTTTCAATGTTTTCAGTGTATTTTGAATGCTTTCAGACAATGTGATTAATCGCAAATGTAAAAATAACTCGCGTTAACCGATTTTAACTCTGAAAGCTCTATTATTATTTTTCCCCCTCCCAGTTCCCAGAGGTGGGCTCTTTTGAGGTGGTGTGGCAGGTGAAGTACTACAACTATAACAAGAGGGACCACTGCCAGGGGGGAAACAGTTTCAACAGCATCGAGTACGAGTGCAAGCCCAACGATACGCGCAGCCTGATGTGGGTCAACAAGGAGCTGTTTGTCTGACGGACCGACCAACCAACACAGGCAGCATCAGGGTTGTGTTCATTAGACATCAAACAGAAGAAAACAGTGAAACTGGGAGGTGCTAACCTGAAATTAGCCAACAGAAATGCCTGTTTTTTTTTTATTTCCGTTGGCAAAATGTTTTCCCACGGTGTGCCCTAATGAACACGACCCAGATGAACATGAGAGATGACGTTCAGCTTCCGGATAGTGATAGACGGTGTGTACCAGATCCAGCCAGCATGGAACCCCTCATAGCGTAACAATGCTGTTGTTAAATAACTAAAGATGTATAATTTGCTGTATGTTGGTGTGTGTTTATAGCTATGCAGATTTATGTTAGGTGTGTGTGTGTGTGTGTGTGTGGTGTGTGTGTGTGTGTGTGTGTGTGGTGTGTGTGTGTGTGTGTGTGTGTGTGTGTGTGTGGTGTGTGTGTGTGTGTGTGTGTGTGGTGTGTGTGTGTGTGGTGTGTGTGTGTGTGTGTGTGTGTGTGTGTGTGTGGTGTGTGTGTGTGGTGTGTGTGTGTGTGTGGTGTGTGTGTGTGTGTGTGTGGTGTGTGTGTGTGGTGTGTGTGGTGTGTGTGTGTGTGGTGTGTGTGTGTGGGGTGTGTGTGTGTGTGTGTGTGTGTGTGTGTGTGTGTGTGTGTGTGTGTGTGTGGTGTGTGTGTGTGTGTGTGTGTGTGTGTGTGTAGTATCTATGAAGGCGGTATGTTAATATGTATTCTGTATGTGCAGAGGTTGTGTGTGTCTGTTATAGTATTGTAATGAGCATTCAGTGATTTTTGTTTGTCTTTTTTTCAATGCTTTTTTGTTCAGTTAAAATGTTGTCCCATGTCTCGTTTTCCTATGTCGACAAAGTACAAGCAGTATAGGAGATACTGTAGAAGTGTATGTTTACAGTTAGAAGATTTTACAAAATATTTTGACTAATCCATGAATTTTTCTTATTTTATAATTGTGCTGATTTTGACTAATCAGAATGTCATATTTCTGACAAATCAGAATGTCATATTTCTGAATTTCTGACTAATCAGAATGTCGCATTTCTGACTTATCAGAATGTCGCGTTTCTGACTAATCAGAATGTCGCGTTTCTGACTAATCAGAATGTCGCGTTTCTGACTAATCAGAATGCCGCGTTTCGGACTAATCAGAATGTCGCGTTTCGGACTAATCAGAATGTCGCGTTTCGGACTAATCAGAATGTCGCGCTTCGGACTAATCATAATGTCGCGTCTCGGACTAATCAGAATGTCGCGTTTCGGACTAATCAGAATGTCGCGTTTCGGACTAATCAGAATGCCGCGTTTCGGACTAATCAGAATGTCGCGTTTCGGACTAATCAGAATGTCGCGTTTCGGACTAATCAGAATGTCGCGTTTCTGCTGCTCCTGACTTCTGCTTATGTTTCCTATTTCTCTCTTAACATATTTTACAGAACTAAATATGCTAAGCGTTATATTGGTTGGGAAAACTATCATTTACTTTGAGATATGTAGCGAAAAAGCAGCAAAATATAGATGACTGTTTAAGAAAACATGAAAGGAGCAGTCTATGTATGCATCCATAGTGTCACGGATTCTGCCGAGGCTGCCCTTCCTCCTGGCTCGGGGCAGGCTTCGGCGTTCGTCGTCACCGGAGTACTAGCTACTGCCGCTCTATGTTTCATGTTTCTATGTTCATCTGATTGTTGTCTGTTGTTGCGCACCTGTTCCCTATAATGTCAATTGGTCTTCCCTTTTTAACCTGTTCACGTCCACTGCGTGGTGTGCGTGTTTGTTGCTTGTACGAGTGTCATTTGTGAGCGGGTTTTGCTCCTCCCTTGTGTGGAGGTTTTGTTTGTATTTTCTTTACTATTCAGTAAAGTGGATCTTCATTTCATTCTGTGTCCTGCGCTTGACTCTGGCCTACCGCATTCCACAAACATTCGTGACACATAGCTTCTAGTATGAGTTTGGGGACTTGCATGCTTTGGAAATGTATGAAAACATTCAGCACTGATTTAAAATATTGCATAAAAATAACTTTTTAAGAAGGTTATGTAATAATGTTGTGGTTCTCTGTAGCTTAGTTGGTAGAGCATGGTGCTTGCAACGGCAGGATTGTGGGTTTGATTCCCACTGGGACCACTCACTGTTGGCTATGTGAGATTAGGCTTTGATGTGTGAGAATTTTAGGGGTCAATGCTAGAGGATAGAGCCCATTGGACCCCCGTCCCTAACGAGGGGGGCCCTTGTGTCCTCTCTCAAAGAATACCAGTAGCCGTACAGCAGGTCTGTAGAATGGGGATAATCTTGCACGCACTGCACAGTTTCCACCACTGAGTGGCACTGGTGCACATATGCAAACAGACATTTGCCAGAAAAAAATTCAGCTCAGTTCCCCAGATGCAATGTAATGCACCTCTCCCAACATTGTATCTGTCCCATTGAGGCCATCTCCATTTTGAAGTAGTCCATTTTCTTCTTCTACTACTTCTATGAGTTGGCAAACAAACTGAAAGGGTGCACACTGCCACCTGGAGTGTGTTGTTTGAACAGGTATAAAACCAAAGGTTGGGGATTTACTGCCACCTGCAGTTATGGAATGTTTGCTCACGAGAATAATTAATTGGCTGATCCCTCCTAATGACCTGGATGGAATTATGTGATCCTTCCTCGAGCCACATGAAGTCCCGTCCAGTTGACTACTTCAAAAGTGTGAAAGTCCTCATTGGCGCTGCCCATGCTAAATGGGCTTTTGGGCACTCGAGTCCTCTATCTATCTCTATGGCGACAGTATAGCCACAACACGGCATTGAGAATGTGCTGGGATCTTCAAAATAAAAGTTATCTGTTTCACGTAACGCTCAAGCTCAAGATGAGTCTGGCGGGGAATTCTGGCAGAATGTGCATGTGAGCTGTCCCCTGCCGTTGTGCCCTTGAACAAGGCACTTCCCTTTAAACTGCTCCAGGGCCAACCTCCTCTTCTTCTAATGTTGGGGCTACATTGGCAACTGGCAGTGGTTAGTCCCAAAGTATGCATTTCAGTCTCCATGTACATAGACTGCTCTAAAGGTAAGGAAACAAATAAGTTATTATGTAATTTCGGTGAACTAACCCTTTAAAACAGAGGGACTTTTATCTTGAAATGTAGGATACTTGCTGCCTCCTCTCCACACATCCCTTGTCCCTCCTCCGCGTTACTGACCCTGCCCTAGGGGTCTCCCTGTGCCACTGCAGTGAAACCGACGGGAAAAGAGAAACAAGGACCTGAATATCACGAGCACCGTGTTTTTGTAATAGCGAGACCCCCGTTTTAGATCGTCCCCCCCTCGTTCACATTTCCTGGTCAACCTATTTCATCATCCAACCGGCAAGATGGTAAGCAAACTGTCGCGACTTATTTACACCCACCAACCAAAAGATAAACACAGTGGATATGGAACATGTCTGCGATTGTAGGGACTACAGTTTGTCGTGTTATTACCGTGTTATATATGTGTCACAGAGTGAAGAAACCGTACCTCCCTCGCAATGAAGGAGGAAATGATTTCCTTGCCAATTTTGCCTCGGTATATTGGGCAGTGCTGTGGCCGATATATGCCGTTCCTAGTCGTAAACCTGCTTACACTCTAAATCCAACTTTATCCTGCAGTAGATAGAAGTCAACATCTTAACAACAAAGGAACTACATGTTGAAAACCAATGTGCGACATGTTGCTTTGATGTTCCCCATGTCCGTGAGTGGCTAATTTGACTGATGTCCTACCCTACCCTAAAAGTCGAATCTGTTTGATAAATAAGACTACACGGTGTAGACATTGCATTTAGCAAGCTGGACTAGACATTACCAAATCAAGGAGGGGTGACGAGCAAAGACCGTAGCGTTGTAGCCTATGTGTTGCAACACTGTTATCACCCCTTTTTCATTTCGTCTTGCTGCATTGTATCATTTCGTTTTTACCAAGATTACACGCTAGCTACTGTCGAATGCGAGATAATAATTGATGTCTAATTACCAGCCAAGCATAGACATGGGACATCATGCAATTAAGTACAAACCATACTTCATATTTAATTGCGTGTCATGCACAGGTCCTGGGTAAGCTACAAAGAGAGCTAATTTTAGGCATGTCAAAATGTAATGGAATAAGGCCTATTCCGTGTTGGTAGAAGTGTAAAACAGCCAACAGGCTACTCCATTGTGAAGGCTACACGGCGAGGCTACTCTGGGTTATCATTGAGTGGGGGCAGGGAAGACGAAGGCTGTTGCTTAAGCATGTAGCGGAATGACCTGACACAGGGACCATATGCTGCCTAGCGATCAAGCACCACCCACATACATATCGACTGAGCGAGCGCCGGCTGCCACTAGGAAATGTAAGAGAGATAAAAGCCGTGGCGAATCACTAGCACAAGCCATGATCCACCCTGCCTAACTGCCTGGAGGGGCTGGCTGTGTGGTGCCTGCCAGACCAGTGTATACCCACTCACACCGGATTTATTAGCGTAACTGTTGCATTGCTTCTAGCACAAGGAGTTAATACAATTGTGAATAGGCCTATAAGATCGCATGAGTCCAGGTAAACTCAATTAAACATGCACCACCTCTATCATAACTGTGCATCTTTCGACCAATCAGATCAGATCTTATGCCACTTTAATTGATCTTTTGACCAATCAGGTTGTGTAAACGCAGATGTGGTCCTCTGTAGCTCAGCTGGTAGAGGATGGCGCTTGTAACGCCAAGGTAGTGGGTTCGATCTCCGGGACCACCCATACACAAAAATGTATGCACGCATGACTGTAAGTCGCTTTGGATAAAAGTGTCTGCTAAATGGCGTATTATTATTATTATTATCTTTTGAGTCCAGGTAGCCCAATGAAAGGTGTATGCAGCATACTTTCTTGCGGGTGAGATTTGTTTATCAAATTAGATTTGAAGACCTCCGTCCTAAACCCAGGGTAGCCGCTCCACTCCATGAGTGGCGCAGTGGTCTAAGGCTCTGCATCGCAGCGCTAACTGTGCCACTAGAGATCCTGGTTCGAATCCAGGCTCTGTCTCAGCCGGCCGCGACCGGGAGACTCATGGCGGCGCACAATTGGCCCAGGGTAGGGGAGGGAATGGCAGGCAGGGATGTAGCTCAGTTGATAGAGCATGGCGTTTGCAACGCCAGGGTTGTGGGTTCGATTCCCACGGGGGCCAGTTAAAAAATAAAAATAAAAAATAAAATGTATTCACTAACTGTAAGTCGCTCTGGATAAGAGCGTCTGCTAAATGACTAAAATGTAAATGTAATAACAGTCCAACTGGCACTCAACTGTTCGATCCTGGATCTCAGCATCTCCACAGTCGGGCCAAAGATAAGACAGGGCCAGTCGCTTACAGTCCCAGTGCCTCAGACTGTGGCTTTCCACTCAGACAGATTGTTCTTTATACCAGACCACCCATCCAGACCCTACGAGGTCTGTCCACGCGCAACCACAGCTCTCAGACAGAATCATCAATATAATAAATGCCATTTAGCAGACGCTTTTATCCAAAAGCGACTTACGGTCACGCGTACGTCACATTTTACATTCTGGTGGTCCTGGGAATCAAACACACTATCCTGGCATTGCAAGCACCAATGCTCTACCAACTGAGCTACGGAGGACCACAGCAGATGGAAGGATGAATGTCAGGTCAGCCTCCTTCAGGAGCATGGTTTGACACCCTGCCCTGAACACACATGAGGATTAGCTAGTGAGAGTATTTAGCCCGCTGATATTTGTATGATTATTTTCAGATTAGCACGTAATCCGTCCACACAGACAGTGTTACTCTAGCTCGCTTCCCCTCATGTGGTAGATACCTGTCACGGCTAACTCCGAAGCTGCCTCCCCTCCTTGTTCGGGCAGGCTTCGGCGTTCGTCGTCACCAGCCTTCTAGCCACTGCCGCTGCTCATCTCATCATTCCATCCAGCGTAACCGTGTACTACGGAATAAATTCTGTATTCTGCGATTTACCCTCCTGTGCCTGACTCCTTCAAATCACACTCTCACAATACCAGGAGTCATGGTCTGACTGCATTGCTACAGAGAATGCATTGAGACAAGGGGAGAAAATAAAACCTCAAAGACGGCACATGGTAAATATTTGACAAAACAAATCAAGCAGGATAGTTGTAATCAATGAGTCATTATAATAAAGTAACAATGATGCCATTTAGCAGACACTTTTATCCAATGTGAAATACAGTAGTCCATGCATACATTTTTAATATGGCGAACCCAATGGGATTCGAACACACAACCCTGGTGTTGCAAATCTACCACACAGGACCACAAAAACATTACCAACTCAGCCACACAGGACCATCAAAACATTACCAACTCAGCCACACAGGACCATCAAAACATTACCAACTCAGCCACACAGGACCATCAAAACATTACCAACTCAGCCACACAGGACCACAAAAACATTACCAACTCAGCCACACAGGACCATCAAAACATTAACAACTCAGCCACACAGGACCACAAAAACATTACCAACTCAGCCACACAGGACCATCAAAACATTACCAACTCAGCCACACAGGACCATCAAAACATTACCAACTCAGCCACAGGACCATCAAAACATTACCAACTCAGCCACACAGGACCACAAAAACATTACCAACTCAGCCACACAGGACCATCAAAACATTAACAACTCAGCCACACAGGACCACAAAAACATTACCAACTCAGCCACACAGGACCATCAAAACATTACCAACTCAGCCACACAGGACCATCAAAACATTACCAACTCAGCCACACAGGACCATCAAAACATTACCACCTCAGCCACACAGGACCAACAAAACATTACCGACTCGGCCACACAGGACCATCAAAACATTACCAACTCAGCCACACAGGACCATCAAAACATTACCAACTCCGCCACACAGGACCATCAAAACATTACCAACTCAGCCACACAGGACCATCAAAACATTACCAACTCAGCCACACAGGACCATCAAAACATTACCAACTCAGCCACACAGGACCATCAAAACATTACCAACTCAGCCACACAGGAACATCAAAACATTACCTTTTGATCTCATGTAGGGCTTCTCCCAATAGTCAGGACTGAACCCTCTATGGCTGAGTTTACACAGGCAGCCCAATTCTGATCTTTTTCCCAACTATAGTCAGAAGACAAATTAGTGGCAAAGATCAAAACGCAGCCTAAGATACTCAAAAAAGAGAGGTCAAATTGAGCCAAAAATAATGCCTCAAAGAAAGCAAATGGCAAAGATACGACAGAACAAAGCAGTTGCTTGGTTACTTGAATCAATAAGCCTTCAAAACATGACATCATCATCATGTGGATTTAGAACTCCTCCTGAAAGCTCTAATTAGTATGACACATGATGACAAACCCTAATATTAGCATATGCATCATCACCTCCCTTATAGGTCTGTGATATAGGGCCACACGTTACATGAAGTTAGACTATATAAAGGCTGTATAAAGGGGTTATAAGTTGTTTTATAAAAAGTGAATTGTATCGATTCGTGGTTGCCATAGCCACGGGAAGAAGGGGTGCTGAGGGTTCTGTAGCACCCCCTGATAAAATGGAGATAATTTTTAATATTTATTTTTAGTAACTTTTTTTTTTATATATCTTTTGAAAAATGTATGAACAATGCCTTTATTACACTTATATGAGCGGGGGAAAATACTCTTCAGCACCATTGAGGATGTCGTGTATATTTTCATATTCTGGGATGTGTTGGGCTGGAGCAACCAGTCACGCATTTATCAACTGATGCTGACCTATATGTATTTACAGCTGAGCTAAATATGTATTTGATATATATACAGCTAATGCTGATGGACTGTAGCTGGTCAAACTGCTTGGCACATCATCACACGGTTGGTGGAGGTTCAAACAAGGTCAAGAGTGTCATCGATGTTGCTTAAAGATCTACTGCTCCTGGGGCTCAGACGCACCAGTAGTGGTTGCTGGCCCAGAGTACTTAGCCCCTCTGAACGTCATTTTGCGAACCGATGTGCGCACCGATTTTTACATGTAGAATCGCGAACGCTAGATCCACATTCGGTGCGATGTGCGCTAGCCATTTAGGCTGCGTTTACACAGGCAGCCCAATTCTGATCTTATTCCACTAATTGATCTTTTGACCAATCAGATCAGCTCTTTTGCCAATGATTGGGCAAAATATCAGAATTGGGGCTGCCTGTGTAAACGCAGCCTTAGGTTAAACTTCCAACACCCAAAGAAGAGCTTGAAAGTCAGTCTAATCCGTGCCTTCAGAAAGTATTCACACCCCTTGACTTTTTCCACATTTTGTTGTGTTACAGCCTGAATTTAAAATTGATAAAATTTAGATTTTGTGTCACTGGCCTATACACAATACCCCACAATGTCAAAGTGGAATTATGTTTTTAGAAATGTTTACAAATTAATTAAAAATGAAAAGCTGAAATGTCTTGAGTCAATAAGTATTCAACCCCTTTGTTATGGCAAGCCTAAATAAGTTCAGGAGTAAAAACGTGCTGAATAAATTGCATGGACTCACTCAGTGTGCAATAATAGTGTTTAACATGATTTTTTTAATGACCACCTCATCTCTGTACCCCACAAATACAATGACATGTAAGGTCCCTCAGTTGAGCAGTGAATTTCAAAAACAGATTCAACCACAAAGACCAGAGAGGTTTTCCAATGCCTCGCAAAGAAGGGCACCTATTGGTAGATGGGTAAAAAAAGCAGACATTGAATATCCCTTTGAGCATGGTGATGTTATTAATTACAGTTTTGATGGTGTATCAATACACCCAGTCACTACAAAGATACAGGCGTCCTTCCTAACTCAGTTGCCGGAGAGGAAGGAAACCGTTCAGGGATTTCACCATGAGGCCAATGGTGTCTTTAAAACAGTTACAGAGTTGAATGGCTGTGATAGGAGAATACTGAGGATGTATCAACATTGTAGTTACTGTTGTGGAAAATAATCACTATACTTTATCAAAAATCAAAGTTCTTCCAGAGTTTTTGTAGAATCAAGAATGACTTTATTACAATTTCAACAAAGACAGGCTAATCTGCAGATTAGGCCCCCCCTCTGTCTCACTTCCCTAGCTATATAGTCTCCTTCACACACACCCTAGCTTAAAATCCCTCCCTCTTCAGTTTCCCGCTCTTTATCGCTCCGCCCACTTCCTTTGTCTATGATGGTGGCTAAATTGGACTTTCATTCAGTTCAGAATCAATAGTAATACAATCAATTAATCCCTTACCTTGCAAAAACACTCATGTTTAGTTTAAACTCTGTTCAACCCCGGCTCTCCCGGGCTTGACCTGAAGACTGATGGTTGGACATGACAGGTCCATACTTAAATCTTTCAAACATACACAAACCCCACCCCATCATGCTGTAATCAATCAAGAACATAGCCCAGGAGAGACAAAGGTTTAGCCTGAACTCTGTCCAACCCTGGCTCCGCTCTTTCCAATTTGTTTGAGGAGAGAAGCAAAAGGCCACAATCTGGTTTCAGTCTCTGATAAAGTAAGACAGCCTTGGATTTAAGTAAGAGCGAGCCATTCAAGTAAGATATTCCCACTTCACCCCCCCCCCCCACACACACACACACAGTGAATTGACCCAATTAAGTTATTTGCCTAGCAACAAAGAATTCTAACTCTATGTTCGTGATTAACCCAGTTTTATCTCATAGTCCACAAAAAAAAATCTCCATCATTACTCCACAAATTAACCTAAATGACAGAGTGAAAAGAACAAAGCCTGTACAGAATAAAAATATTCCAATAAGGCACTAAAGTAAAACTGCAAAAAATTTGGCAAAGAAATTAACTTTATGTCCTGAATACAAAGTGTTATGTTTGGAGCAAATCCAACACAACACATTACTGAGTACCACTCTTCATAATTTCCAGCATGGTGGTGGCTGCATCATGTTATGGGTATCTGCTTGTCATCGGAAAGGACTAGGGAGTTCTTTAGGATAAAAAGAAACAGAATAGAGCGAAGCAGAGGCAAAAATCCTAGAGGAAAACCTGGTTCAGTCTGCTTTCCAACAGACACTGGGAGACAAATTCACCTTTCAGCAGGACAATAACCTAAAACACAAGGTCAAATGTACACTGGAGTTGCTTACCAAGACGACAGTGAATGTTTCTGAGCGGCCTAGTTACAGTTTTGACTTAAATCGGCTTGAAAGTCTATGGCAAAACTTAAATGGCCGTCTAGCAATGATCAGCAACCAACTCGACAGAGCTTGAAGAATTTTTAAAAGAATAATGTGCAAATATTGTACAATCCAGGTGTGCAAAGCTCTTAAAGACTTTTATTTATTTATTTTATTTTTATTAAACTTTTATTTAACTTACCCAGAAAGACTCACAGCTGTAATCGCTGCCAAAGGTGATTCTAACATGTATTGTCTCAGGGGTGTGAATACTTATGTAAATGAGATATTTCTGTATTTCATTTTCAATAAATTTGCACAAATATCTAAAAACATGTTTTCACTTTGTCATTATGGGATATTGTGTATAAATGGGTGATAAATGTTATGGTCAATAATATCAATGGCTGCATGAAATCTAACAATACAGCTCCCACAATCAATAACTTTCAACTAATCATCAGTAATTTGTGTCAGTGCAGTACATGTTTAGTGCCCTTCCCTATAAGCACGCTGAAAGTCTGTTGTTAATTTGTTTACAGAGAAATAGCATTGTATCTGGTCAAACAATTTTTTTCTCTCCAAACGTTTGCTAAGTGTCAGCAGTAAGCTGATTGGTTGGTTGTTAGAACCAGTAAAGGGTGCTTTATCATTCTTGGGTAGCGGAATGACTTTTGCTTCCCTCCAGGTCTGAGGACTCTCAGATGAAAGATCTGACAAACAGGAGAGGCAATACCGTCCACCACCATCCTCAGTAGCTTTCCATCTAGGTTGTCACTACCAGGTGATTACCAGGTGGTTTCTCATTATTGTTGGACAACAATCATTTCCCCACGTCACCCACACTTAACTTTACAAAATTCAAAATGTCAATGCTTTTCTTTCATTATTAGGTCTGTTATGCATGAATATGATGGCTCACAGTTTGTGGTTGGCATTTCATGCCTGAGTTTGCCTACTTTGCCAATTAAATAGTCATTAAAGTAATTAGCAACATTAAAAGGTGTTTCTGCCCATAATTTCATTTTAAAGTACTCCAAAGCTTTTTTTCCATCATACTTTATATAAATTATCTTGGTTTCATAATACAATTTCTTCACATGATTTCTCAATTTACAATACGTCAGCCAATCAGATGTGCAGCCAGACTTATTAGCCACTCCTATTGCTTCATTTCTCTCAACCATACAGCTTTCCAATTCCTCATCAATAAACTAAACAGTTCTATCGGTCAGTTTCGTAATAGGTGCACGCTTATCAATAACTGGAAGAAACTATTTCATAGTGCAGCACCTGGATGGTCCTCATTACACACATCAGACCAACACATATTTTTGACCTCTTCAACATAGGAATCACTAGAAAACCTTTTGTATGATCTCTTATACCCCTATTTTAGCCTTTGGCTTTTCTTGATATAGCCACTATATTATGGTCAGTGCATCCAATGGGTGTGGATACAGCCTTAGAACAGAGTTCTGCAGCATTGGTAAAGATGTGATCGATACACTTTGGATGATATTGTTCCCGTACTGTTTGTAAACACCCTGGTAGGTCGATTTAATAACCTGAACCAGATTATAAGGCGCTGGTTACAGTGAGCGAGTCTACATTCTTGAGCGGACAGCTTGATGAAAACCCAGTCTATATTCAGGTCACCCAAAAAAATGGACCTATCTGTTAACATCAAGATAATATACACGATACCATATCAGATACGGTCAAAACAAGGGATTCTTTTGGCGTGACGGCTTGATTGTGATTTCGGATGTCCCGACTCCTGCTTTGTAGGGCTGGCATAGAGATAACAGGGAGAGTTGGACAAGACACACGTCCTCTCATTACGGTTTCCCCTTTTTCCAGATAGATATCTTCATTAGTTTGGTTTGCTGTGGAGATCCATCAGCTGAACCAACCGTGTTGCCAGACTGTTAATCATGCAAAACTTGTGTTGTGTGTTGTGGTCTAATTGATTCTGAATTAAACATGCATTATTAATGAACAAACACACACACAGTGGCTCTACCTTTTCCTCTGTCTCTCTCTCTCTCTCTCTCTCTCTCTCTCTCTCTCTCTCTCTCTCTCTCTCTCTCTCTCTCTCTCTCTCTCTCTCTCTCTCTCTCTTTCTTTCTCTTTCTTTCTTTCTTTCTTTCTTTCTTTCTTTCTTTCTTTCTTTCTTTCTTTCTTTCTTTCTTTCTCTCTGTCCTCTGAGATGCCTCATTTACATCTTAAGAGGCATATTAAGACGTGAGCTTAAAACATCTACTTTATTGAGGAGATGTGTTATTTCTGAAAACAACCATCCACCACAGAGTTGACGTGAGGCCTTAACATAGTAACTCTGTAAACCTAAACACTAAATCACCTTTCCTGTAGGCCTAAGTCCTTACCTCGCTCAACCTGTATTTGACCAGTGTAGGCTACATACATACTGTATATAAACAGACCTTTATTTTGAAAATAGTGCTTTGCCACATTTGCCACTGACCTTTCACCTCTCTGGCTAAACTAGCATTCCACATCCATCTATACATCCTACAAATAGCTATCTATCTTTTTTACTAACAGATGTAAACCTTTGTTTTGGAAACAGGCCTAGTTATGTGCTTTGCCATGTCTGGGATTGATGTTCGTATGACCAGTGGTGGAAAAAGTACCCAATTGCCATACTTGAGTAAAAGTAAAGATACCTTTTATTGGAAATGACTCAAGTAAAAGTGAAAGTCACCCAGTAAAATACTACTTGAGTAAAATATTTTAAATATACTTAAGTATCAAAAGTAAAAGTATAAATCATTTCAAATTCCTTAAATTAGGCAAATCAGACGGCACAATTTTCTTGTTTTTTTTTAAAATTTATGGATAGTCAGGGGCACACTCCAACACTCAGACATCATTTACAAACTAAGCATATGTTTAGTGAGTCCACCAGACCATAGCCAGTAGGGATGACCAGGGATGTTCTCTTGATAAGTGCTTGAATTTGACCTTTTTCCTGTCCTGCTAAGCATTCAAAATGTAACAAGTACTTTGGGTGTCATGGAAAATGTATGGAGTAAAAAGTACATTATTTTCTTTAGGAATGTAGTGGAGTAAACGTTGTCAAATATATAAATAGGAAAGTACAGTACAGATACCAAAAAAACTACTTAAGTAGTACTTTAAAGTATTTTTACTTAAGTATTTACACTACTGCGTATGACGGAGAGTGTGATGTATCATGTATGTTATACAGTGAGGGAAGAAAGTATTTGATCCCCTGCTGATTTTGTACGTTTGCCCACTGACAAAGACATGATCAGTCTATAATTTTAATGGTAGGTTTATTTGAACAGTGAGAGACAGAATAACAACAACAAAATCCTGAAAAACGCATGTCAAAAATGTTATGAATTTATTTTCATTTTAATGAGGGAAATAAGTATTTGACCCCTCTGCAAAACATGACTTAGTACTTGGTGGCAAAACCCTTGTTGGCAATCACAGAGGTCAGACGTTTCTTGTAGTTGGCCACCAGGTTTGCACACATCTCAGGAGGGATTTTGTTCCACTCCTCTTTACAGATCTTCTCCAAGTCATTAAGGTTTCGAGGCTGATGTTTAGCAACTCAAACCTTCAGCTCCCTCCACAGATTTTCTATGGGATTAAGGTCTGGAGACTGGCTAGGCCACTCCAGGACCTTAATGTGCTTCTTCTTGAGCCACTCCTTTGTTGCCTTGGCCATGTGTTTTGGGTCATTGTCATGCTGGAATACCCATCCACGACCCATTTTCAATGCACTGGCTGAGGGAAGGAAGTTCTCACCCAAGATTTGACGGTTCATGGCCCCGTCCATCGTCCCTTTGATGCGGTGAAGTTGTCCTGTCCCCTTAGCAGAAAAACACCCCCAAACCATAATGTTTCCACCTCCATGTTTGACGGTGGGGATGGTGTTCTTGGGGTCATAGGCAGCATTCCTCCTCCTCCAAACACGGCGAGTTGAGTTGATGCCAAAGAGCTCGATTTTGGTCTCATCTGACCACAACACTTTCACCCAGTTCTCCTCTGAATCATTCAGATGTTCATTGGCAAACTTCAGACGGGCATGTATATGTGCTTTCTTGAGCAGGGGGACCTTGCGGGCGCTGCAGGATTCCAGTCCTTCACGGCGTAGTGTGTTACCAATTGTTTTCTTGGTGACTATGGTCCCAGCTGCCTTGAGATCATTGACAAGATCCTCCCGTGTAGTTCTGGGCTGATTCCTCACCGTTCTCATGATCATTGCAACTCCACGAGGTGAGATCTTGCATGAGCCCCAGGCCGAGGGAGATTGACAGTTATTTTGTGTTTCTTCCATTTTGCGAATAATCAGTTGTCACCTTCTCACCAAGCTGCTTGGCGATGGTCTTGTAGCCCAATCTTGTCCCTGACATCCTTGGAGAGCTCTATGGTCTTGGCCATGGTGGAGAGTTTGAAATCTGATTGATTGATTGCTTCTGTGGACAGGTGTCTTTTATACAGGTAACAAAATGAGATTAGGAGCACTCCTTTTAAGAGTGTGCTCCTAATCTCAGCTCGTTACCTGTATAAAAGACACCTGGGAGCCAGAAATCCATCTGATTGAGAGGGGGTCAAATACTTATTTCTCTCATTAAAATGCAAATCAATTTATAACATTTTTTACATGCGTTTTTCTGGATTTTTTTTGTTGTTATTCTGTCTCTCACTGTTCAAATAAACCTACCATTAAAATTATAGACTGATCATTTCTTTGTCATTGGGAAAACCTACAAAATCAGCAGGGGATCAAATACTTTTTTCCCCTCACTGTTTATAACACCAGGGAAGTAGCCAGTCAACACTGTTTATAACACCAGGGAAGTAGCCAAGTCAACACTGTTTATAACACCAGGGAAGTAGCCAAGTCAACACTGTTTATAACACCAGGGAAGTAGCCATTCAACACTGTTTATAACACCAGGGAAGTAGCCATTCAACACTGTTTATAACACCAGGGAAGTAGCCATTCAACACTGTTTATAACACCAGGGAAGTAGCCATTCAACACTGTTTATAACACCAGGGAAGTAGCCATTCAACACTGTTTATAACACCAGGGAAGTAGCCATTCAACACTGTTTATAACACCAGGGAAGTAGCCATTCAACACTGTTTATAACACCAGGGAAGTAGCCATTCAACACTGTTTATAACACCAGGGAAGTAGCCATTCAACACTGTTTATAACACCAGGGAAGTAGCCAAGTCAACACTGTTTATAACACCAGGGAAGTAGCCATTCAACACTGTGCTGTGTGTTTGCTGTGTGTGTTGTTGTTATGAGATCAGGGAAAGTCACATTCTAATCCCATGTAACCCCTTGCTAATCGCTGCTCTTAACATACCTTTGCAGGTCTAGACTGGAGAACACTGCCTCTTAGAGGGAATACGGTGTGTGTGTGTGTGTGTGTGTGTGCACATGTGTGCGGATGTGCACGTGTGTATTACGCTGTCAGGAGATGTTTCCCCATCACTTTATTCCTGGATGTAGCTGGGAATTATCCTGGCTGGATACTCCTCTATTCTCAGTGATTATCCTGGCTGGATACTTCTCTATTCTCAGTGATTATCCTGGCTGGATACTCCTCTATTCTCAGTGATTATCCTGGCTGGATACTTCTCTATTCTCAGTGATTATCCTGGCTGGATACTCCTCTATTCTCAGTGATTATCCTGGCTGGATACTCCTCTATTCTCAGTGATTATCCTGGCTGGATACTCCTCTATTCTCAGTGATTATCCTGGCTGGATACTTCTCTATTCTCAATGATTATCCTGGCTGGATACTTCTCTATTCTCAATGATTATCCTGGCTGGATACTCCTCTATTCTCAATGATTATCCTGGCTAACCCGGACACTTATAAGAAATCCCGCTACGCCCTCCAACGAACCATCAAACAGGCAAAGCGTCAATACAGGACTAAGATTGAATTTTACTACACCGGCTCTGATACTCTTTGGATGTGGCAGGGCTTGCAAACTATCACGTATTACAAAGGGATACCCAGCCGCGAGCGGTGCAAGCCAACCAGATGAGCTAAACGCCTTCTATTTTAGTCATTTAGCAGATGCTCTTATCCAGAGCGACTTACAGTTAGTTAACCCACAACCCTGCCGTTGCAAGCACCACGCTCTACCAACTGAGCTACACGCTTCAAGGCAAGCAACACTGAACCATGCGTGAGAGCACCAGCTGTTCCGGACAACTGTGCGTTCACGCTCTCCTTAGCCGATGTGAGTAAGACCTTTAAACAGGTTAACATTCACAAGGCCGCAGGGCCAGACACATTAACAAGACGCGTACTCAGAGCATGCGCTGACCAGCTGGCAAGTGCCTTCACTGAAATGTTCAACCTCTCCCTGACCCAGTCTGTTATACCTACAGTTGAAGTCGGAAGTTTACATACACCTTAGCCAAATACATTTAAACTCAGTTTTTCACAATTCCTGACATTTAATCCTAGTAAAAATTCCCTGTCTTAGGTCAGTTAGGATCACCACTTTATTTTAAGAATGTGAAATGTCAGAATAATAGTAGAGAGAATGATTTATTTCAGCTTTAATTTCTTTCATCACATTCCCAATGGGTCAGAAGTTTACATACACTCAATTAGTATTTGGTAGCAATGCCTTTAAATTGTTTAACTTGGGTCAAACGTTTTGGGTAGCCTTCCACAAGCTTCCCACAATAAGTTGGGTGAATTTTGACCCATTCTTCCTGACAGAGCTGGTGTAACTGAGTCAGGTTTGTAGGCCTCTTTGCTCGCACACACTTTTTCAGTTCTGCCCACACATTTTCTATAGGATTGAGGTCAGGGCTTTGTGATGGCCACTCCAATACCTTGACTTTGTTGTCCTTAAGCCATTTTGCCACAACTTTGGAAGTATGCTTGGGGTCATTGTCCAATTGGAAGACCCATTTGCGACCAAGCTTTAACTTCCTGACTGATGTCTAGAGATGTTGCTTCAATATATATACATAATTTTCCTTCCTCATGATGCCATCTATTTTGTGAAGTGCACCAGTCCCTTCTGCAGTAAAACACCCCCACAGCATGATACTGCCACCCCCGTGCTTCACGGTTGGGATGGTGTTCTTCGGCTTGCAAGCAACCCCCTTTTTCCTCCAAACATAACGATGGTCATTATGGCCAAACAGTTATATTTTTGTTTCATCAGACCAGACGACATTTCTCCAAAGAGTACGATCTTTGTCCCCATGTGCAGTTGCAAACCGTAGTCTGGCTTTTTTATGGCAGTTTTGGATCAGTGGCTTCATCCTTGCTGAGCGGCCTTTCAGGTTATGTCGATATAGGACTCGTTTTACTGTGGATATAGATACTTATGTACCTGTTTCCTTCAGCATCTTCACAAGGTAACTTTATGTTTTTCTGGGATTGATTTGCACTTTTCGCACCAAAGTACGTTCATCTCTAGGAGACAGAATGCGTCTCCTTCCTGAGCGGTATGACGGCTGCGTGGTCCAATGGTGTTTATACTTGCGTACTATTGTTGTACAGATGAATGTGGTACCTTCAGGCGTTTGGAAATTGCTCCCAAGGATGAACCAGACTTGTGGAGGTCTACAATTTTGCCTAATTTCTTTTGATTTTCTCATGATGTCAAGCAAAGAGGCACTGAGTTTGAAGGTAGGCCTTAAAATACATCCATTGGTACACCTCAAATTGACTCAAATTATGTCAATTAGCCTATCAGAAGCTTCTAAAGCCATGTCATCATTTTCTTGAATTTCCCAAGCTGTTTAAAGGCACAGTCAACTTAGTGTAACTTCTGACCCACTGGAATTGTGAAACAGTGAATTATAAGTGAAATAATCTGTCTGTAAACAATTATTGGAAAGATTACTTGTGTCATGCACAAAGTAGATGTCCTAACTGACTTGCCAAAACTATAGTTTGTTAACAACTAGTTTTAATGACTCCAACCTTAGTGTATGTAAACTTCCGACTTCACTTGTACAAGCTTCAAGCAGACCACCATAGTCCCTGTGCCAAGAACGCCAAGATAACCTGTCTAAATGACTATCGCCCCGTAGCACTCACATCTGTAGCCATGAAATGCTTTGAAAGGCTGGTCATGGCTCACATCAACACCATCGTCCCAGACAGCCTGGACCCACTCCAATTCACATCCTCAACAGGTCCACAGATGACGCAATCTCTATTGCACTCCACACTGCCCTTTCCCACCTGGACAAGAGGAAAACCTACCAACTGGATCCTGGACTTCCTGACGGGCCGCCCCCAGGTAGTGAGGGTAGGCAACAACATATCCGCCACGCTGACCCTCAACACGTGGCCCCCTCAGGGGTGCGTGCTTAGTCCCCTCCTGTAATCCCTGTTTCCCCACAACTGCGTGCCCATGCTCGACTCCAACACCATTATGTTTGCCGTCGACACGACGGTGCTCGGCCTGTACTTAAAGGGAATACAATCCAACATAATGGGAAACAGGTGTAAACAATAAAGACCAAACAAGACAAACACCGAAACATCGATCGGTAGCAGCTAGTACTCCGGGGGACGACGAACGCCGAAGCCTGCCCGAGCAAGGAGGAGGAGCAGCCTCGGCTGAATCCGTGACACTGTTATGATGAGTTTCTCAGGTATCAAAGGATCAAGGATGCAAGGATATAGTTAGACATTCTGTGGAGATTTCATACCAAGGATTTATTGAATCACGAGCTCGTGGGTTCATCTAACCAACGGACATGGCTTTGCCCTTCGTCAGTTGAACTAACTTGAACAAAGACACTCTACCTTATATACCTTTCTATTACCCTCTTCCTGGCATACATCTGGCAAGTCTCCATGGGCGCTCCCTGCCTTTGATGTTCATCACTCTTTACCCCAAGTCACTAACCTGCCCATCACTCATGCTATCCTAAACATCACTCATGCTATCCTAAACATCACTCATGCTATCCTAAACATCACTCATGCTATCCTAAACATCACTAATCTACCTTGACATAATGGAATGTAGACTTTCTGTCTCCTCACCACTCATCTAGTAACTCTAACCTGTTCCCCACGATACTATGACATGACATCATTATACCATAAAAACATCATATCAGTATCTATTATTGCTTTTATGATTACGTGTTATTACTTTTCTATTATTTCTCTATTTTCTTTCTCTCTGTATTGTTGGGAAGGACCTGGAAGGAAGCATTTCACTGTTAGTCCACACCTGTTGTTTACAAAGCATGTGACAAATACAGTTTGATTTGATTTGACGTGGCCCTTTGTATTTCTGAGCCTGCTGTCTCTGTGTAGGCTACTCCTTCTGTTCTAGGACAGAAAGTAGAAAAGAGGAATCCGGCCCCACATTGTAATAAACCAAATAAAAGCCTGTTCTGTTTCAGATGGGATCATGTACACTACTGAGCAGGTAGCTCAGTTGGTAGAGAATGGCGCTTGTAACGCCAGGGTTGTGGGTTCGATTCCCACATGGGGGCTAGTATGAAAATGTATGCACTAACTGTAAGTCGCTCTGGATAAGAGCGTCTGCTAAATGACTAAAATGTAAATGTATAATGTGTGCTGGCGTTTGTGACAGATTTTACACCGAAGGCTTTGAATAATCAAATACACAGAAAATACGTATTTAAATGACAAGCACACATGTATTTGAACCCAGGTCTGAACCCAGCCAATCACTCGCCTACCTGTAGCTACGGATCAGTTGGTAGAGCATGGTGCTTGCAGCAGACAGGATTGTGGGTTCGATTCCCAGGGCCACCCATATGTAAAATGTATGCACACAAGTCTCTTTGGATAAAAGCGTCTGCTAAATGGCATATATTGTTACGAGCTTCCCTGCCTGTTGAATGTGGCCCACTAACACAACTATGAGAGATTAGTTCATCATGATCTCATCTGTTTGCCTGAGTCATCCCCATAGTAACGAGAGAAGCCATTGTGTGGTATGAAAATGAGGGCTCAAGTCAGGCGGCGGCTGGGTTAACGGATGTCACCCGACTTGTAGCGGTTGCATGTTGATGTGTGTGAAGCAAGCTATAATTAGGCCCTGCCTTTTCTACTGTCAGGCTGCTTTGGGGAAATGCTAAAATAATGAATGATAAGAAATGTGTAAGTCGCTCTGGATAAGAGCGTCTGCCAAATGACGTAAATGTAAATGTAAAAGTGAATTTTCTGTTAAACCTTTTTTTCTACCGTGTTCCCTAATGAACCCGACCCCCTTGTTCTATCTGTCAGTCCCTGACTGATTTCCTTATATCAACTATGACTCAGTAAAATCTTTGAAATTGTTGCATGTTGCGTTTGATATTTTTTGTTCAGTACACAATGATGTGTATTAACCTCCATTTTGAGATAGTAGCAGTGGACAAAATCAGTAGAGTCTCTGCAGTCTGAAATACAAACATTTACATTTTAGTCATTTAGCAGACGCTCTTACCCAGAGCGACTTACAGTTAGTGAATACATATATTTTTTTTTTATACTGGCCCCCCGTGGGAATTGAACCCACAACCCTGGCGTTGCAAACACCATGCTCTATCAACTGAGCTGCATCCCTGCCGGCCATTCCCTCCCCTACCCTGGGCCAATTGTGCGCTGCCCCATGAGTCTCCCGGTCGCGGCCGGCTGCGACAGAGCCTGGATTCGAACCAGGATCTCTAGTGGCACAGTTAGCGCTGCGATGCAGTGCCTTAGACCACTGCGCCACTCATAGGTTTCCCACGTTTGACAAGTATTTCTGTTTTACCTTGAATGCACATCTCACCTCTCTGTGTCCCGTATTTCTCATCTATTGTCTCCTGTTTCTCCTCTGCAGGGAAATGAAGCAAGTTACCCCCTGGAAATGTGCTCGCACTGTAAGTGTCTTTGATTTATTAACTGCCATTCTTAGTCAGAAAATTAAACTCTTCTCATCAGCTCCTCCCTCCGCCCTCTCCTACTTTTGCTTGTCTGAGCTTGCTTGCTCTACCTATTTCCTCAGACTAGCCAACATTATTATAGAGCTTCACAATACAGACTCAACATTATCATAGAGCTTCGTAATACAGACTCAACATTATCATAGAGCTTCGTAATACAGACTCAACATTATCATAGAGCTTCATAATACAGACTCAACATTATCATAGAGCTTCATAATACAGACTCAACATTATCATAGAGCTTCGTAATACAGACTCAACATTATCATAGAGCCTCATAATACAGACTCAACATTACCATAGAGCTTCATAATACAGACTCAACATTATCATATAGCTTCGTAATACAGAAACAACATTATCATAGAGCTTTGTAATACAGACTCAACATTATCATAGAGCTTCGTAATACAGACTCAACATTATCATAGAGCTTCGTAATACAGACTCAACATTATCATAGAGCTTCATACGCTCAAAAGCAACCTGTAATAATATACAGTGTATGTAATAATATAAAGTACCAGTCAACAGTTTTAGAACACCTACTCATTCAATGGTTTATCTTAAAATTTTACTATTTTCTACATTGTACAATAATAGTGAAGACATCAAAACTATGAAATAACACATATGGAATCATGTAGTAACCAAAACAAAAAGGTGTTAAACAAATCAAAATACATTTTACATTTGAGATTCTTCAAATAGCCACCCTTTGCCTTGATGACAGCTTTGCACACTCTTGGCATTCTCTCAACCAACTTCACCTGGAATGCTTTTCCAACAGTCTTGAAGGAGTTCCCACATATGCGGAGCACTTGTTGGCTGCTTTTCCTTCACTATGCTGTCCGACTCATCCCAAACCGTCTCAATTGGGTTGAGGCCGGGTGGTTGTGGAGGCCAGGTCATCTGATGCAGCACTCCATCACTCTCCTTCTTGGTCAAATAGCCCTTACACAGCCTGGAGGTGTGTTGGGTCATTGTCTTGTTGAAAAACAAATGATAGTCCCACTAAGCCCAAACCAGATGGGATGGCGTATCACTGCAGAATGCTGTGGTAGCCATGCTGGTTAAGTGTGCCTTGAATTCTAAATAAAGCACAGACAGTGTCAACAGCAAAGCACCCCCACACCATAACACCTCCTCCTCCATGCTTTACGGTGGGAAACACACATGCGAGTTCCGTAACTCGCGTCTCACAAAGACACGGCGGTTGGAACCAAAAATCTCCAATTTGGACTCCAGACCAAAGGACACATTTCCACCGGTCTAATGTCCATTGCTCTTGTTTCTTGGCCCAAGCAAGTCTCTTCTTATTATTGGTGTCCTTTAGTAGTGGATTATTTGCAGCAATTCGACCATGAAGGCCTGATTCACACAGTCCCCTCTGAACAGTTGATGTTGAGATGTGTCTGTGACTTGAACTCTGTGAAGCATTAATTTGGGCTGCAATTTCTGAGGCTGGTAACTCTAATGAACTTATCCTCTGCAGCAGATTTAAGTCTGGGTCTTCCGTTCCTGTGGCGGTCCTCATGAGAGATAGTTTCATCATAGCACTTGATGGTTTTTGCGACTGAACTTTCAAAGTTCTTGACATTTTCCGTATTGACTGACCTTCATTTCTTAAAGTAATGATGGACTGTCGTTTCTCTTTGCTTATTTGAGCTGTTCTTGCCATAATATGGACTTGGTCTTTTGCCAAATAGGGCTATATTCTGTATACCCCCCTACCTTGTCACAACACAACTGATTGGCTCAAACGCATTAAGAAGGAAATAAATTCCACAAATTAACTTTTAAGAAGGCACAGCTGTTAATTGAAATGCATTCCAGGTTACTGCCTCATGAAGCTGGTTGAGAAAATGCCAAGAGTGTGCAAAACTGTCATCAAGGCAAAGGGTGGCTATTTGAAGAATCTCAAATATATCATATATTTTGATTTGTTTAACACTTTTTTTGGTTACTACATGATTCCATGTGTGTTATTTCATAGTTTTGATGTCTTCACTATTATTCTACAATGTAGAAAATAGTAAAAATTAAGAAAAACCCTTGAATGAGTAGGTGTGTCCAAACTGTTGACTGGTACTGTAGATTAGACTAAGACTACATTGAGGAGCTCTCTCAGGCTTTTTGCTGGAGCCAGGGGAGACACGCAGGGGCAAGCATGCAGCCTGAGGAAGGACTTCACCAGTCTGGGATATTTCCGGCTCCGCAAGGACCCGCCTCCCTTCCTCTCCCCACAGACCATGCTCCTCCCCCCAACCCTCCTCTCTTCTCCCTATCAACAGCTGTTCAACTCATCAGACAGACAGGCAGGAAAAAAAGGAAAGCCACAAATAGAGGAAGACAGACAGACACACAGAAATAGAGACAGACAGACAGACACTGATGGTCTCAATTCTCTCCCTACCCCTTCTCCTTGGCACCAACTCTTTGATGTTTGCAGTACGGTTGAAGCTTCACCATTACACTGTTCAGACAGACAGACACAGACAGACAGACAGACAGGCAGGCAGGCAGGCAGGCAGGCAGGCAGGCAGGCAGACAGACAGACAGACAGACAGACAGACACTCTCGTGACTAGCCCTCAGCCCAATTACTCTTCTTCCTCCTCCTCCCCACACTCGATCACTTCCCTCAAGGATTTAAAAAGCGTTGGAAATTGAACCTCTTACCCCAGCTCCAATATCCATCGTGAGCTAATGGCTAACCCACTGAGCTAAATGTGTAGCATCTTTTTGTCAAGGAGCTCTCCTCTCTCGGCTGGCTGGGGTCTGCGGCTGGCTGGGGCCTGCGGCTGGCTGGGGCCTGCGGCTGGCTGGGGCCTGCGGCTGGCTGGGGCCTGCGGCTGGCTGGGGCCTGCGGCTGGCTGGGGCCTGCGTGGGTGCGTGGGGTCGGGTGGGCCGGGCGGCCGCGGCGCGGGGCCGCGGTGGCTGGGCCGGCTGGGGCCTGGGGTTGGGGCCTGCTCCTGGGCGGCTGGGGCTGGGCTGGGCTGCGCTGGTGGGTGCTGCTGGCTGGGGCCTGCGGCTGGCTGGGGCCTGCGGCTGGCTGAACCAAGGTTGTGGGTCACATGACATTGAATGTGTGAGCTGCTTCGGATGCTTTAGTTAAACCCCTGAAGTTCATTGGTTAATGAGCCTCGCTGACTGCAGCTGCTCTGTCAACTAGTTAATGAGCCTCACTGACTGCAGCTGCTATAAAGTTAGGCTTTTATCAATCACCACATCCCGACCAATACAATAGATTCAGAAGGTTATGACACTGAGGTGAGTTTGGTGTTGTTGAGACCAGGCAAGTGTACACACACACACACACGCACATACGCGGGTCATTCTCACGAAACTGATATTTGACTCTTTTTAAAAAAATCTTGGATCACTGAGATTAGGATCTGTTTCATACTTATTATTATGTTTTTTGATCAGATATTATGATTTTACCACAATTTCCACAACTACCAACACAAAAATGTTCATTACTGCAACATTTTCCAAAGTCCAAATTAACATTGCTCCCCTAATGAAAATCCCTTCATTACAGAGTTAAAAATAGCACATATATATTTTTTAAAATTGTATTGAATTATTAACATTTATTTTGCAATTTACTTCATTACCGTAACACAAAACCTTTTTTATATATTGGTGCATTACGGTAATGATGAGCAGGTTTCAGATATGAGACTGCATGTTATGGTAATGAGTGTTGCATAGTTTGCCATTGGAAAAACTGTACTGAGCTCTGTCAGAGATTCAGTAACCCAATACACCATCAAACTGTCATTTGTTAATCTCAAATTACTTACATAATACTAAAATCACTGATCTGAATGCGATTTACTAAAATACCCCTTATTTCAGTATAAGTACTGTAATTGCATGTATTTTCAAAAGTCAAAAGTGGAATTGAACGTAACAAAGTGACTTTCTTTACATGTAATGTTGGGTGTATTAGAATTTGGATATTTGTGGTTGTAAGGTATTTTAGATGTATTTATGGATTGAATGGGATCCTATGGGCAAACAGCATAACACAATATGCCTATAAAGTATCTAAATATATGGGATATGGACCAAAAACTGTCTTGGGATATCAAATAACAGTATATAGGTAGGTGCTAAAACAGGTACACATGTCAAAATGGAGGATATCCTCCTTTCAGTGGGGGAGTTAAGGCATCCGCATGCTTCTCAGCTGACGTTTTTGTTCGTTTTGGACTTCGTTAAGGTTTTTTTTCAGGCTGTTCGGGCACACAAAATGTTTTCTGAAGTCCGACCGAAGTTCGGGAGTCGAAGTGTACGCCCTTTCGTCCATGATTGGTCAACTGTAGGAATTCTTCAGTAAAGTCTTTGTTGTCATTCAACGAGAGATGACTCATTTTCATGCACATGTTTTTGATGTAAATTTTACATTAGTTGTAGATGTAAAATTGCACGATTTAAGATCTCCTCAGCAACAAAAAAAAACGTCAAAATTAATGACAGATATCTTGAGTTATCTTAGATTAATTCTGACTACTAAGTTATTTTTAAGGTAGTATGCAAGCACACGCATTGGGTTCGCTTAGCCAACTTCCGCTAGCCGCCAGCCAAACTGAAGCACGCTGACAACTTTACTCTTTGCCGAAACACAAACTGCAGATTGTGGCTTAAAGTAAGTTAAATGGGATTTATACACACCCTACTTAATCAAATAACAGTTGTTTTACAAAAATTCTATACAATAGGTTTAAGAAGTGGTCCTAGTAAATTAATAAAGTTACCAGCACCTCACACCCATGGACTATGCAATATAATTAGCTTATTATCATTACCGAAATTAAGGTTCCCTTTACTGAAACGGACCTAAAGATGATGTGGTAATGAGAAATGTGTGTTTTAGAAATATGTCACGTCCGTTTAAGGACGGGTCAGACCAAGGCGCAGCGTGAAATGCGTATTTCACCGATAAACACACTAACAAACCAACGAACCGTGAAGTCCTCAGGCTAAACACAAAACACGCCTCTAACACGGAACAAGATCCCACAACTAACGAGTGCAAACAGGCTGCCTAAGTATGATCCCCAATCAGAGACAACGAGCGACAGCTGCCTCTGATTGGGAATCACGCCCGGCCAAACACAGAACTACAACCTAAAACTGTGGGTTTTAGAAATATGAGGCCCTTAGCTCAATAGGAGACAGCCGTTATGAGTCAGCAAACAATTGATCACATCACTAAAGCCCATTCTTGCCTCCATGTCTGGAAGGTAATGGTCCTCTGACTTTTTCCCAGTTTGAACTTTTTAGCCGTTCCGGTGATGAGAAGGGGTAAAGTGAATGTTGGAGAACCTCATTCTGAAGGCATATAATTAAATAAATTAGATGATGCATCATGGGTGAATAAAACTTTATTTAAAAACTGATTGGAGTCTTTACACTAACTTGAAAGGTGTATTTACTTAATAAATATTATAATTTAATGTAAACTTCAACTAGTCTACAATTTGTATGATTTATGGACAAACTACAGCAACATATTTTGTGTTTTATTCAAATAAGTTAGGTTTTTCTCAATTAAAATTATATAAAATGACCCAAGAATTTAATCCGGACGCATTTCGGTAATGAGAATTTGGGGTGGAAATTTACAAAATTCAGGCGAAAATCTACAATGAATTTAAAATGAGAAACTTTGCCAAAAACTTGACATCTCAGTCTTCAGAATGATAGTTGATTTTTGCAGATGCATCATTTGGAACTCAATTTGCTACAGACATGTTTAAAACTGGTTTCATGAGAATCACCCACACACAGCACTAGCAACAGCCAAGCAGTCAGTGCCTGAAACTATCTCTGCCTGTTTGAGCCTCCAAAAATAACCATGGCCTGCTTGTTGGAGTTCCTTGTTGCTAGGGCTTTCCCAGAGCCAGAGCAACGGTTGTCGAGGGGAGGGGTTTTCTCTTGACCTCACTGCAATAAATACTGAACAATGTCTCCATCTCTCAGCCTGCGACACACACACACACGGCAGCATTCATTAACCGGATGCCTTCAGTGTCATCCTGACTGGCCAGATAACAGATCTCATTAATGCACAGAGGCCTGATTCACCTCTGACCCCTCCACACACTGGCCTAGATGAGGGTGAAGGAGAGTGGGAGAGAGAGAGATGTAGACAGAGAGTTTGAGAGAGAGAGAGATGTAGACCGAGAGCGAGAGAGACAGCGGGAGAGAGAGAGAGAAAGAGAGAGAGAGGGGGAAGGCGATATGGAGAGAGAGAGAGATATAGTGAGAGATAGAAGGAGAGAGTACTCTTTTTTTAAAGTTAAAGGAAACCCCTGAGTAACACAATGTTACAGAGCGCTATCTACAGGATCAGAGGTTCAGAGGTCGGAGGTCGGAGCGGTCTCTCTGCCTCGGTGTTTGTACCTGTGGTTCCATTACAAAGCTTTATAAAGGCGGACAAGCCACCCACACCTATAACAAGTTCTATCCTTCGAGGTATGAGCCTTTAACTATTGTAATCAGACTGTTCTACAAAATGATGTAGCTTACAGTCCAATGTATGCATTTGAAGACATTACTAGCAGTACTGTATGAATGGTGAAATCCTCACATGTAGATTTGATGTAGAGTTTTCTGCACAACAGAATCCCTTTAGCGAGCTATACAGTATATAGCCTACAGCAGTGGTATTCAAACTTTTTCAGCAGGGACCCAATTTGTTTCACCAGAATTTCTCACGACCCCACCCCGCCCCAAAAACTAATGACATGACCTTATAATGAATTACATTTTCATCTCTCAAAATTAGAACTAATAAATACATTTACACAATAACATTTAATTTTCCTAATAATCTTCCCCCCCCCCCCAAAAAAAGACCCAAACTATGAATACCACAACCACAGTATGCTGTGCTATCCACTATCGATCCACTATTGATCCACTATCCTTAAATCTGTTGCACTAGAATCCCTCCACACACACACGCACACACACACACCTAATTGGCTCAATAAAAAGCCATTATGCTAATAGGGGTTGGTGTCATATGTTAGCCTGGCAGCATAATTACAAGGCTGTGCAGTGAGACATCATTTTGTTTACCCATTTAAAAATACACACACACACACTGTTAAGTTCCCCAATAAGAAACCAGAAATCAACAGAAAAAGGGAACTAACAAATAAACCACTGACAGCCAAAACAAAACATGTTTTTAATTTTTTTACATGGGTTCTGAAAATCCCCACCATGGACACGCACTGGATCTGGAGCTAGTGGTGAATACTGAGACACCCACTGGACCTGGAGCTAGTGGTGAATACTGAGACACCCACTGGACCTGGAGCAGGTGGTGAATACTGAAACACCCACTGGATCTGGAGCTAGTGGTGAATACTGAGACACCCACTGGACCTGGTGCAGGTGGTGAATACTGAGACACCCACTGGATCTGGAGCTAGTGGTGAATACTGAGACACCCACTGGATCTGGAGCTAGTGGTGAATACTGAGACACCCACTGGACCTGGAGCTAGTGGTGAATACTGAGACACCCACTGGACCTGGAGCAGGTGGTGAATACTGAGACACCCACTGGATCTGGAGCTAGTGGTGAATACTGAGACACCCACTGGACCTGGAGCTAGTGCTGAATACTGAAACACCCACTGGACCTGGAGCTAGTGGTGAATACTGAGACACCAACTGGACCAGGAGCTAGTGGTGAATACTGAGACACCCACTGGACCTGGAGCTAGTGGTGAATACTGAGACACCCACTGGACCTGGAGCTAGTGGTGAATACTGAGACACCCACTGGACCTGGAGCTAGTGGTGAATACTGAGACACCCACTGGACCTGGAGCTAGTGCTGAATACTGAGACACCCACTGGACCTGGAGCTAGTGCTGAATACGGAGACACCCACTGGACCTGGAGCTAGTGGGGAATACTGAGACACCAACTGGACCTGGAGCTAGTGGTGAATACTGAGACACCCACTGGACCTGGAGCTAGTGGTGAATACTGAGACACCCACTGGACCTGGAGCTAGTGCTGAATACTGAGACACCAACTGGACTCGCCTTTCAGAACCCATGTTTAAACCCCCACTGGACTGGCCTTTCAGAACCCACGTTTAAACACCACCTGCCTGATATCAGACAAACTAAAATAAATAAACCCACACCAACTCAGGATATGGAGGGTGAGGAACAAACCCAACAAGAGAAACACAAAGACAAAGGGTCTGTTCAACAACCGAAAGAACAGGACAAACACAGGAAAGAATGAAAAGCCAGAAGCTTGTGTGTGTCTGGTATGTGGGGCTAGCAGCAGGTTCCTGTTGCCTAGTAACACTAGAGGGTGCATCCAGTGGACTCGTTCTGCTGTGGTAGCCAGCTGTATGAGATGATCAATAATCATCTCTAAGGAAGAAGACCCCTCCAACCATGACATCATTAGCGTATATCAATGAGACGATTCTACAGGTGCACTGCATTTCAGTAAGGGCTTCTGGACGTTCAATGTAAATAAATTATATGATCAAGATGAGCAATTCTACGCTTTATCTTGTGTGAACAGGCAACACTGGGCTTGCTTAACAGTAACGTCTCTGAACCATGGATCCTCTCTCTCTCTCTCTCATTAACACACGTGACCGCCTGCTTGACAACATCTTAGCCAATGACACTATAGGAGAGGTAGTGATTCTATACCATGAGTGGAGACATTTCAAGCTGGGGATTGAGGTTACGAATCGAACTTACATAATATAAGCCACTTAGCAGACGCTTTTTATCCAAAGTGACTTGCAGTCATTCGCGCATACATTTTCGTGTCGGTGGTTCCAGCAGGAATTGAACACACTATCCTGGCGTTGCAAGCACCATGCTCTGCCAACTGAGCTACAGAGGACCACAGCTCTGTATCCGCTTGCTCATACTGATGGCCTCTAACACGTTGTCTGACTTTAACCAGAACTCCATGCCACTGTAATCAGGTCTGTGTAGGTGGAGAGGAAGACGGTAATAATCTACGTACCACTATTAGACCGTGTTATGTGTGTGTGGGTACAGGGGTTTGCTGGGTCCCTACCAGCATAGATCTACCCATGCATGTGTTAATACTGTTTACAGATTGCTGGTTTATTGAGGACATTTCTACTTGCAATGACTGAGAGATGTGATTGTCTTGCTCTTGTCTACCTTCGTTGAATGCACTGACTGTAAATCCCTCTGGATT